>NW_026776670.1:300000-527327 GCF_030936135.1 Gavia stellata | reverse complement strand
GAACAGGATTTTTTTTCCTCCTCCCCAAATGCCATTGTGGTAAGAGTAACTTGCTGCTGTGTTGATACACCAGGGTCCCATTTTTTCCCATCCAATTTAATCCATCTCTGGAACATAGCTTTATGTACAAGCAGGAGTAACCAACCCTACTTAGGGCTACCACGAAGGCAAGTTCATCCCAGTTGTCCGTATCTGCTCCTCTGTTAGGCAGATTTTGAACACAACACCTATACGCAGGAAGAACTTCCGTAGCACAGCTCGAAGCTCAGGAATCAGGTCAAATTGCATTATTTCACACAAATATGGATAATATGTTGAAGCATGTGCCCTAAACTATCAAAGATACAAAAAGAGAATGTTATTCTCTATTACTACAGGAAAGTGCAGAGTTTTTCACATTCATGAGTACACCAACTTGTTAAAACACAAGGTCTCACCTGATCAAAGGCCCCCTTGGATGGCCAAAGGGCCATCAAGCCCAGTGTCTGTTTTCCACAGCAGCCTTAGCAGATGCTCTCAGGAAACCGTACACAGAGCATGCATTTGGCATTACTTCTCTAAAATAGAGTCAGACTATTTTGTGGCTCAGGGATTTCTCAGGCTAGAGGTGGGTATTGGGGCTACCTGTAGAAACACCCGCCTCTAATGTGAATTTGTCCAGTTGCTTCTCCAGTCTCTTTAAAATATCATCCACAATACATAACAAAGCCTTCCACAGCTGAACCAGTGTGTGAAGAAGTACCTCCATTATATGTCTGTTGGGGTTTTCTTCCCCTCCAGTGACTTGCCATCTCCAAAACTCTCATTCACCATCTCTTCCAGTATAAGAATTATCAGTCCTTTCCCTATGTTCATGCTAATAATGACTTTATGCACCCCTCCTTTTTATTTCTTTTCTGGATAAAAGATAACTGAGTAAAAGTCTAACCTACATACAGTTCCATGTATGGGAGCCAGTCTATATCCCTTATCCCTGTTACACTCTCTCAACCCTTTTGCAGCTCCATTACACCCCTTTCGATATGGGGGATCAGAACTGCAAACAGTATTCAAGATGCAAATCTGACACGAATTTACACAACAAGAAACATGTTTTGCTCTCTCTTCCTTTCCTAATAATGCTCAGTATTAGAGGGAACACTTTCACCACAGAACTTTTTTATTATAAAAAGATATTGGGATTGTGTACTAAGGAATGGCCAAGTCACCATTTTATCTACAAAGAGTTAAGACTATTCTCACAACACCATAACCCCAGGGACATCACTGAATTGCTGCTACATGGAGAAGCCAAGCCACCACTACTACCAATTTCTTAAAATGTTGGTAAATTGCAATAAAACATCCCAAACTACACAAGAGTGAAGTGAAATTACACACTTTGCAATACAGAAAAAAACCAAACATATACCAGGAAAAAAAATAATACAGTCCTAAACAAGATGAAGCTCAACAGTACTGGAAAGCTTAAAAAAAAGTAAGCAAATTCCAGAAGTTTCTCTGCATGTTCTGATGTAGTGAATATTTGCATTCACCTTTTCCTCTAAAGGGCCGAGATCCTGAGAATTATTTTTTGCCACTCTCAAGGAACCAGAATTCCAATTTTACAGTGGTGAAATTTACCTCTACCATTCTTGTGCAGCTATAATACAGTACAAGCCCATGCTTTATTGCACACTCATTGTGCTTTTATATGAAAGCTCTGCAGCAATTCTATCAGTATTTCTATAGAACTGTGAATTTCATGGATGCAGTCTGATTTTTTACAGTGTGGAATACTTGCAAAAAATGGAGCTGTAATGATTACTGTATTTCAAGCAGAGTACGTGCTATGTGAGTAAGTGAGCCACCTTGCAATACGGATGATAATAAAGACTGAATCCAACAGAAGCAGAAATGAAAAAATACCTGAAAGCAAAGGGACATAACTTCCAGCCTATTCTTACCTTTTCATCACTGATTTTTAGTGTTTTTGTTAAAAGCAAGAGCAGGAGATTAGTCCAAGCTTCTCTGTGGCTTTCTGAGTTCACAGTAATAAAATATGCCAGGGCTTCACTGCATACACTAAAGAGATGACACAGTTCAGACAAATCATAAAGAAAACCCACAAAATATTTTTATAACATGCACTATTTGTCCTCTCATAGTGTATTTTGTTTTCAAGTAAGATGCATTTCCACGGGAAAGTTTTCAATCACATGCAACAACTTTAATTACACAAATTGGTCTCAATGATTTTTCTGTTACAGTAGTAGTTATTACAGATAACTGAACTGAAATAGTTTTCATGTTGTCAACAAAGAACCATGGAGTCAGAAGGGGAAGAGTCTAATTTTCCTCATAAGCATTCTGTAATTCAAGCGTTGTCACCTTCAACCTGCAAACATAATTTCCTGATCCTTATATTGGGACAGTTTAGGCAACAGCAACATGAAAGAGTTCTCCCTCCAAATCTAGACAGCTTTAATAAAGATCTGCAGAGCTCAGCACCACGGATTGAAGAGGGATTACAATTGTATTAATAAATTTTTGGTCCTTGCTGTACACTGTCAACACATGGTACAAACTGTACTACTTACTAGGGCTCTTTTGGGGACGCTATTTTAATTAAAGAAGGAATAGAACCTCCTCTCTTATACACTAAAAAGATTAGTATGTCTATAGATGCTGATAAATCAGAATGCTACTGAAATCCACTGCATTAGTGCCAACAGCAAGTTTAAGAGTTATTTACATTTAATTAGAGATCAATACTCTGAACTTTTATGTACCAACAACTCACTTTTCAAATAAGGGGAACACAATACCTTTTTGTATTTATTTAGCATGATTATCTCTGTTTATTTAAGTTCCAGGTATACAGCAGCTTATACTGCGCTTTGTTTAGATCCTATTGTACCTCTGAATATCATTATGTACTCAGATATGAAAAGTATTCATGCGCCACCACTTTTGTAAAGAAAAGATTATGTCAGGCAAGAAGGTGCTTCATTTATTCCAAGTAGATTGCTTCCTTGTTGCTAAATTAACTTTTAACATGCTTCCTTGTTGCTAAATTAACTTTTAATAAAGAGTGGTATGTATATATATGTGTATCTTCATATAATTTGCGTGCTTTGCTCAGCAACTTAAAACAGAACATTTGTATCCAGGGATGTACCATACTGTCTGAAAACAGAACATACCAGAACCAAGCTGATACTCTTACCTAAGCAGTCGTTGTTGTATAGCATCCCAGGAGTCTCGGCGGTTTTCATCCACATACATTCGAAAGAGTATTCTCAAGCAACAAGCCAAGCTACTGGTCTCTTGTTTTAAGAGATTGGGTTTTGATTTACCCTTGAACCCTAGAAATAAGTTACACATAGGGAGAAAGGGAACATTCACGTTTGAGGTTACTAGCCAAGAGGTAAAGTTTATCAACAATACCTCCACTAGTGAACAGCAATGATTTCTTGTCCAGATAGTATTTCCTCCTCCTTGATTTTGATTGAGACCTAATCTATTCATAAAGATATTTAACTACAGTAGTACCAACTGTGTAGCTCTACTTTAATCAAAAAAGCAGATATTTTAGCAAAGAGAATTATTCAAGTCATCAGGAAGGAGACAAGTAATAAAAGCATGCAACACTGTCAGATTAACTGTAGAGATTATTGCAATGGTATACTTTTGTATCTCAATAGCTAAAGCTATAAACAGAGCTCACTATTTTTACCAAACTAAAAATAAAAGCCTCACCTGCTCTCCATAACACAGTTCGCTGTTCATAATTTGAATTAAAGGCTTTTGAAAATGAATGAGACTCTTGCAGACAATCTAGTAACTTAAAGAGGTGATGTGAAGACATATATTTATACATTCCTTGGTCTTCTGTGTCAATGTGGATATCTGCATCCAATGCATCTCGCTAAAGGAGGAGAGAGAGGGAGAGTGTCGGTAACATACTCTTTTTAGATATGCTTAAGAAACTTTGAAACTTCACAGACCATATACCACTAACTCTAGATTCCATTTCTAGGTGCAAGTGAAATATTAGTGCAGTACAACACAGTAGAATGGTCCTGTCAAATATCAGAGTTGCAGTCTTTTCAGTAGGATAATTTAAAAGAGAGAAGTTATGATCTCTCCTAGTTATCAATAAGAAAAAAAAATAATCAAGAACAAGGGAAGAACCTCCCTTATCAATGCATAAAAAAAGTCATAGCAATACAATATAGAACATTTCCTCTCTCCTAGGAGCTGAATAGGTCTGCTGAATTCTGGAAAAACATCAAAATGAACCACAAAAATACTGCAAGTTTAAATGTTGCATAGTGTAGAAACTCCTCATTTTCGGCTAATGTCAAGTTTCATTAAAATTGGTCCATATTTTTAGCTAATTTCACTACGAATTTAACTACACTATCCCCCAAACACTACCTGAATACACTAGCCCAAACTTCTAGCCTACGGCTTTATTAACATAGCTAAGCAAGAGCTATCTTGCACTATTCCCTAGAATCAGGATTTTCAGGGACAAGGACCTCTCTGAGGCGGGTAATGAGTTAAATCTTGACCATTAACCTTGCTAAAGTTCAACTTCTGCATCTCCTCCTGTGTAAACACCAGAGGCTGAGCAAAGCCTCAACTGTGGCTAAATGAAGACACTCAGGCTAAACAGGACAGAATGCTCTCCCCGAAACAAACAAAGAAAAAACATTCTTGATGAGTATGTATTCATTATAAAACCAATGATAATATATTATATTGATAATAAAAATAATGAAAGAATTAAAAAAAATAATCACAGCTTAAGAGTAATAACACACACATTCAGGGTAGTGCTGAGAGTTAGAAAAAGGAAGAGACTATATACACTCTATTTTGTAAATGCATGTGAGAGCATTCACTAGTCTTTATACTTTACTGCCACAACAAGGTTATAAATAAGTCTGATGGTACCTGAGCTGCAGCCATGTGCTCAGCATCTTCCTTCTTGCTTGTTGCTGGATAGAACACTATATTATCAATGGTCTGTATCAATTCCAGCTGTACCACACATTTTATAAGGAGCCCAGCAAATAGTTTCTGGTCTGATGAGATGGAGTAACACAAGTTTCAGAAACAACTTAGGACAATTCATTTACAACAGGCTAGCAAAACACTACATGACCACTAGCATTTTGATATTTAGTGATGCTGTGAATTATCTTATAAAGAGAAAATTTCTCTGCATGGCATAAAGACAGGTTGTAAAGATGTACTCCAAGTTTAAGTGCCAAAAAAACTTTCTCTGCAGGACTGCAGAAGTGGACTAAGAGAGGCTGTAAAAGTTCATTTAATAAACTTGCATGTTTTCCTTACTTGTATAAGGAACACCTTTCCAGCTCTCATCTGTTGGATTTGAAAACTGACTTTGTCCTCTTTCTGAAGCATTTTTATCCATGCTGCTTAAAGACTGGTGATCTAGGTCTAAATCCTAGAAAAGAAGGCAGAACAATTCTAGTAATCCAAAATACTAACTACCAACCAGCTATCAGTTTTCAGATGACTTCACTAATCTTAGATTCAAAGGTATCCCGCGTCCATTCTTTATATCTTATTTTACAATGACACCAAATACAAGCTAATGTCAATTCCACTATTTGTTGGTCGAGTGTACTTACTACAATAAAATATTCCGAAAGCTGACCTAACACACAACCCTTCAAGTTAGTTTGCTGCACTGAATTAACTCTTACCAAGTGTTTTTCAGCTGAATCTTCCTCCATTCCTGCAGGCCTCCATGTCAGCAAGCTTCACAAAGTAAACAAACAAATGGTAAATATTGTTGCTCTGGTATCAGGTGTTACTATGAGAATTAAATTTATGAACTTACACATGAGGAATAGTAGTTTTGAAGATTTCTAGCATGCAATTGCGTGTCTGGCCCCAGACTTCAGGGCTGAATTTCTGTCCGTTTAGTATTACCAGGTTTTCTAAGCAGTTTGTACCTGATCGAGCCAGCTGCTCATTATCTATGAAAGAAACGTTTCATATTTATCAACTTGTACAATATCAATGAAAAATTAAGCATTCTGTATTACTGCTCCATTGAACGTTTTTACCAATATTGTGAAATGCATGGTATCTTAGCTCAAAGCCTACTTAAAGTATATTACAATATCAAGCTTAGGAACCTGCTGAACAAAAAAGTGTTTAAAAATAGACTTAACGAGATTGAAATCGAAACAGGGAAGACAAAGGACAGGAGAGAAGCAGAAAGGAAGCATACAGTGAAACAAAGGAAGGAAAAGCACCAGTTAGAAACTTAGTTCTTGCAAGGCAGTCCCCCCACATTCCATGCTAACAATATGCACGATTTCTTTTGGTCTCCAACTCTTATGCCTGAGAACACATTCTTTAGAAAGTTGTATCTGAAAGTACTGGGGGGGGTGGGGAGCAGGGAGAGAGACAAAAATCAGAATGCAGAGAGAGATATATATGTGTGTGTGTGTGTGTATATGATTTTTTTTTATATTTGTGTCTGTGTGTAAATAAATGAGGTATTTTATCCATGCAGCCAAATGGAGAAAGGTTGTTGGCAGAAGATTAACACAACTCTTTAAAAGCTTTTGCTCTGTCACAATAGCACAATAAACACATTATAAACACATTAACAGAAGAGCTGCCTAACTGATAAAATAGAATGATGCTCGAATATTTAAGATACTGCATCCATCTATTACATAACATACTGTCCTAATGGTACTTTTTATTCTTCCAAAACTCAGTTAGCTTTCCTTCTTAAGTAATGAGCATTTAAAAAATACATTAATCAAAAGATACAAGTAAATAAGCTACCTTGTTTTACACACCAGTGTAACTGTGCAAGTATGTCAGGAAGAAGGATCTCATTTAAAGCTTCATAAAATTGCGTAAATACATCACAGATTGCATAAAGTGCATGGTTGCATGTAGTGGTCATCCATTCGGATTTCTATGAGAAAAAAATGAAAAGTCTTTGGTTTTATGTGGGGGGTTCTATGATGATAGCATTTGGCTTATGCATGGCTAGTCAACAAAGGACGTGGCCTCTGAGAGGAATAGAATTTAGATAAAACTAAAAAGCCTCACTACTGCAGATGTCAGAAGCATTTAGTTGGCCACATGAATACTGTTCAGAAAACTATACATTTTCACAATGAAGTGTGAATATTCTCCTTGAAAATATTCAGACGGAACAGACAGATAGGTCACTGGATACTATGACAGATTTCATACATACCACAGAATACAACAACGTACCCTTATATTTGGGGCAGTATGGGGTGGAAATACACTGACAAGACAAACAATACAAACTGCTGCCTTGATTGTTTAAGTTCTTAAAAAATAACTCTAATGTTTGCTTGATTTTTGTTTTTACCTCTGTTTGTTGTTCAGGGAGTTTCATATTATCAAAAATTCGAAACACAATTCTGAACAGATCTTGCCACCAGTGCTTTTCAAAGGTATGGCCGTAACTCTTCATTATTTCAAACATCACTGTTAAGCCTCTATAAACAAGCCCAAACAAATAAAGGAAGAGATGTTAAAATGCATATCTGTGATCTCTTCACTAACTGAATAAAGAAAAGATTTGTTACCTCGTTCGAACATCTAATTTGCAACGATTGATGATACAAGAAAGTTCAAATAAAATGGGAAACCATCCTCTGACCCATACTCTGTCCCCAGGAGCAACATTCATGTCATCACTCGTGTATTCTCTTAATACCTTGGAGATGGGCAGGAAGAAAAAACATTAAAAAAAAAGAATATCTCAAAAATCTTTAATTCTGACAGATTTAGATACTACTAGTGGCACAGGCAGACTTGAAAAGTTAGCTTAGTTTCTACCATAACACTCAAATCCTGTAAAATATAATTATAAACCTGAGACATCTGTTTGTGAAAAGACTGGAAAAAAATATGGAAAATAAATACTTAAATCCGTTTTACTTAAGTCCTGCTAACAGCTTTACAAGTTGCAGAGGTTTGGACTTTAGGAAGCAAGTTTAACAGTGACAGGCAACAATTATATAAATATAGGTAATAAGGAAATCTAAGTTGGGTATAAACCAGTTCTACACTTTCCCGGTGTACTGGATACAGCGTGCACATCTTGCAGTGGTAACATGCAGCTGCAATCTAACTCCAGGCTCTTTTCACCAAAGTGATTATTACATTAAGTATTCACACAATAGACTGATGTAAAGAAATACGCATGTTTGTAACCAATTTAACTAGATATAATTAGGGTGACAGAAGTATTGTTTTCCAGGTCATCCTAACACTATAAAAAGAGACGGGCTATTTCATGCCATTATTTCCAATTTGGACTGATGAGACTTAAAATTTTTTAATTAGTCCTAGTTTACTGCTTACATAATACCAAAAGGACTCCTAATTCTGAATAAGCTTTTCATACAAACACTTGCTGCTGGGAGACTGAAGTTTGAGTCTGAAAGCTCTTTCTTAGTTACAAGATTAGTCTCAGTTTAACAGTAGAAGATAGTAGAAGAATACACAAGGGTAAAAATTAAAAGAAAATACCTGTGGTCTCTCTGAAACATATTTTGCACAATACCGAATAAGTCTAATAGCTTCCATGCTGGTGTCCGGAAATGCAACATTACAGGCAAACTCAGAAAGACATTTTACTGCATCCTGAAATGAGTCAATTGCTGCTGGAAAATGCTGCTGGAAAATATTTGCTGTGAAGAGCAAACAAATACACCTCTTAAAATTTACTGATATTGAAATCCATAGATAAACTAGCATTGATCTACAATGTCAGCCATGGTATACCACTACCAAATGGAAAAACATGAAAGGACCAGATCTTCTGGTTCTCCATCTTCCCTTGCATTCTTCCCCATCCCACCCCATCACCCAAATTTGTCAGCATCACATTTTCTCAGGTTGGATAATTACCAATTTTATAACCTAGGATTATTTCATGGCTTCTTATATGGTTCCGTTTTCTCCCACAGCATATGCAAGCCAAAGCTCTTAAAATATTTTGAGAAATAACAGAAGTAGAGCTTAGTGTTACCTTCCCTGCTGCATATGAAGTTACCTAAATTTACCTAAATTATCTTAAGCCTGTAATTATACATATTCTGTAGCAAGAGAGGAAAAAGCAGTTAGATTTCAGACTGAAGGGACAGACTAAATACAAAACAAATCCAACACGTACAAGCTTTTGAACAAACTACAACTCCCAAGACCTATGCCATTCAAGTTAGCAAAAAAAGTTTTGTTACTATTTGCATTTGTTAAAACTGTCCATAGTTTTGCTTCCCCCATGCTACTTAATGGAAAGAGTGCAGTTTCAGGACATTTAAGAATATTGAAGGTCCATTTCAAGACTATTTGAGTTGGTTGTCTTCCTTTGAAAGTGCCAGCAGTATGTTGTTCAAATATACTTTTAGAGCAGGCAGGCTGTATGAACTAAACTCTACAAGCAGTCACATATCAGTATCACAAGCCTTATGATCCTCACTATACGATACTGAATCAGCATGGAAGTTTGTAAAATGTGTTCCTTAATCCAAAACAACTTATTGTGACAGATGGAGCAACGTACAAACTTATTGAATCTATTCCAAACTTGAGGATTTCTACAGCAGGATATCTATATCTAGTTTTTCCTGTCCATAGCAATCAGGAGACTTAACGGTAAGACCTAGCTGCAGAGTTTAAACAGTCTGGCTGCAAGATCTTGTGTTTATTTACCTGGAAATACAAAAGTCTTATTCAGATGGGCCTTTTCAAGACAATCACAGCAGCTAAGATAATTTGGGTACTCACATCTGTTGAGCATTACTTACTAACTGTGTGTGCTGTAGTTTGAAAGGCCAGCTCCACAATATTCCCATCATGCTCTGACGCTGCTTGATGAAAGACTGCAAAGATATTCTTCCAGCCTGAACGAATATTACCAGCCTGAGAGTTCACCATCTGAGCAATACAGCGTATTACCATGTCCCGAATAGTTGGAGATCTTAAAAAAAAAAAAAAAATCACCAGTGGCACAATTTTACACTGGCATAAAGTAACTGTGCCACTTCCATGTACATGACAATCTAACCCACACCAAGTAACATCTTTAAGTAGGACTAAAGCAAGCTAACAGAAATTTCAGTGCATCACACCTGTTTTTCTTCATAATATGCTCAAAAGGCCTTAGGAAGTCTTTCTGGAAACGAAAGTTGGCTAACTCTCCCTTTTCAAGAAATTTCATTGACAGCTGCCTTAATGAGTCTACTGCAAAGATGGCAACATCTTCATTAGGGTTACATCCAACCTAGAAGAAAAGCATATTTTCAAACCCTTACTCATATAAGTAATACGTTAGCTGGTAACAAATTCATGGTTCAAGTTTCATGTCAGTCCCTTAAAAATCGCTAGCATGTTCTAGTTTTCAGGTATTTAGAAGATAGGGGGTTACTTGCAGAGAGGGCTTTCTCAGTCATTTGATCCAACCAAACAAACCCATGGATTTTGTATGCAACAAGTGCAGAACTATAATAGCCAGCTAGACACTATAAAAAAAATAATAAAAATCTTAGGTTAAAAGACCCCCACCCAAACATGGTCCAGTCTCATAAGGAAAATAACTTTGTTGTTCCAGGACCATCTGTATATATTTTAGAGGAAAACTAACTTAGCATTTGATCAGAAAGATAAGACAATGGCATGAAGAAAAATTTCAAATACAAAATTATATAATGAAGTTATTAAAGATCATTCCCATAAACATTTCCATTTCTATTTATATACTTTAGATTTTTAAATAGGTTTTTCCTTTAGTCACCTGCTATTCATGCATGTTCTGTAACTTGATTTTACAAAATACCTTATTGAAGTGATCTCCAATCACGTGCCAAATCCTTGACCACTGCAGCCTAATGCGATTCATGTTGTAATACGATATCTCCACTATCTTCTGCAGGCTGAACATGCGTGGATGGTGTGGGGAAGCCAGCTCATCCATGGAAACAGCACACAGCCATCGGACAAAGTCAACTGAACATTAAAACACGCTACTGTAAGTTCAGGATGTTACGTTGCAAGAGTTCCTGTAACCCACCAAATGGTCAGCGTACATACCTATTGCATTTCCATCCAGCCTAGTTGATCCTGTAAATATCCTACAGAACAAAGAAGTAAGTTGCAGTTTTAGCTGCGCATCCACAAGAGTCAATCACATCTTCATGCTGTAGGCAAATGTCAACACATGTCCTGGAGGTACTTTACAGTCCCCACACCATGAACTCTGCAACTGTTTCATTCTTACTCCTTGGCAGCAGTTCATGTGCTTCTCCCAGTCTAAGCATTCTCTTCCCTGCTACAAGTCACAGTCTACTATGCTCCTTCCCTACTGCAGGAAACAGGCACAGGCTCACGTTGTTATCCAGAGCAAGTAGTGCTGGAACACTCATTTGGGTGACAGTGTGTTAAATTTCACAGGGAGAATAAAGAGACATTAAGAAAGCTTTGCTGCAGGACTTTACTGGATGCCAGCCACCTGCTTGATCTTTACACAGTTCAAGAACACTGTAAGTCGTGGCCATCAAAACAGCAGAAGGACTATGGATGCACCATTGTCCCTTCTGCCCCTTCAGTTTTTCAGAGTTTTGAGAGGACTTCAGACCACCAGATGGTGGTTCATACAGAACACTGGTAAGTGGAGAATGTTCCCAAAGCTTTTAGACTTTGACGTGTTAATAGACACATTTATGTTACAATAAATACAAGTCTGAATGTATGATTCTACAGACTTGCCCAATAGTTTCAATAATTATAAAGAACTCCCCTTCCAACACATGGTTTATGATAGAAGCATCTCTTTAGACAACACTTTAGAAGGACAGATGAGAAAGATAATGATTTGGACAAGAATGTAGTGACTAATGAATAAAGAGCTGAAGAACAGCAACTAAAGAAATGCTGAAATACTGAAGTTTACAAGACCAAAAGAAAATCGCATCATTTAACAGAATAAGGGCATTTATTCATTTTGGATACCTGTCCTGTTCAGGCTAAATCAAAAGAAAAAAGAGAAAAAAAAGGAGACCCAAATACACGGAATACACACACATAAGTAAAAGACAATTATCAGACAGATTTGTAAAACAAAAATAGCTAAATACTGTAACACCAACCTAATTCTGGTCTTCACTGGCTTACTCCAAAGAAAAGGCAGAAAAACACATGCATACACACAGTGTCCCTTCTCACAATACACTACATTAGTCATACTGCTATTTAATGACAGTCTTTCTTTTGTGAATATTACATGCCTAAAGAGATAAACTTATTGGGTCCAGAGAAAGCATCTAAGTATCAGCATCTTTCTCACAAGAGAAATAGGCTTCAAGAACAAAAGTCCCTGTCAGAGTCTGCAAATAAAGTGAGGATGGTCAGTAACTTCAAGTCACATTTTCCCTAGAAAGAGATTATATTCTCAGTACCTGTCTACTGCTACCACTACACTCTGCGAACTGGTCTCTCCCACAGACTCTTGAATGCTTGCCATATGGCGTTTATCAGCTCCGCTTCCAACAAGGTTACCTGCAATAAAAGCCATTTAAAACCAGTATTTAGCATCATGAAATCGTGGCTTTATATTAACCTTAACTTTATACAAGTAGGCAAAGAAAAGTGACTACTGCTTCCAATTAGCTTGTAATTTACATGGAGCAGATGGTGCCTTTGCCAGACTGGTACAAAATTAAACATCCAGTAACAAGTATGTTTTTTTTTTTCCTTAGGGCATTGTGTTTTGACCATCATGTTTATTAAGTTAAGATGATTTAATGCTGTTAATAAAAATTGGAAATGATAAAATATTTTTTTAAAATATTAACTCTAAGTCAGATACAAACAGTTAATGCCGGGCACAGTTCAGTTATATTCAACATGATCATTATGTATAGCATGAACTCCAGAGCATGTTCAAATTAGAAGGTTTCCTTGATGGTTTTCCAAAGATTAAGGCAACTTGTCTTGTCCCTCTAATTTACAGCTTAAAATCTAAGGTTTGGTTTTTTTGCACATAATGCAGGAACA
Source organism: Gavia stellata (assembly GCF_030936135.1). Taxonomy (NCBI): domain Eukaryota; kingdom Metazoa; phylum Chordata; class Aves; order Gaviiformes; family Gaviidae; genus Gavia; species Gavia stellata. The sequence goes on along the minus strand of NW_026776670.1, from coordinate 514,244 downwards.
ATAGGAACTGGAACGGCAAGCCCAACATGCAGAGATAAGAAATTCCATTGGAAAACCAATTATCAATCATTGAAGCCATTTATCTTTAGGAACTAATATATGTTTATGTTTTTACTATTAAAAACAAAGTGTAAAAAGAAAGAACTAATAATACTGGTAACAAAACCATGACTTAGTAAGTACGGTAAAACAGTTTTGACAACAACACGTTCCAGCAAATAAATCTGGAGGAGTTTTGTTAAATAGCTTAACCCAATTAGTAAGTTAGAACATATTTGTTAATTACTAATACATCTTGAAATATACAATTCAATTTTTTTTAGTTTCATTAATCCAATACAGCTTCCCCTGGAATCAAGTAAATATATTTTAATAATTTATAACATTGTGCTTTCTTAGCCATCATACTTCACTTACATGTGCACCTCTGAAGTCCAAGATTATTAATCTTACCTAATCCCAGGCCCATAAACTCCTCCCCTCCAGATGCATAGCCTTTAATGCTTCCTTCCCTTTCACGCCCAGAGCCAGATAAATACCGAGTTTTCACCCCAGTTCCTATAAGTTGTGCTAGTTCCAGCTGGCTAATACATTTCAAGATCTAAAACCAAAAGATGTTTAAACATTGTGTTACTGGATACCATTACATTTTTATTCTTAACATATAAATATATTTAATATTTATAACCTTCCCACGTTCTCTAACCTTTAAAACAACTTTGACAACAATAACAGTTTTGATGTAGCTGAAACATTACTAATACAACTGGAAATACAGTTCAGTGATTCATTCAAGATCACCAGCTGCCACGAATCATTCTAACATGAGAAAAAATAAACAGTACCCAAAAATCTAACTTGGATCTCTAACTACTAGAGGGAACCTTTTTATTACTTCTCACAGCATCAACCTTCAAAACTACAAACAACTGGAGCAGATCTTTTAGAGAGTTCATTGTCCCAGAGAGATGAAAAGACTGGAATATTGCAGCTACCACTTTGAGTAACAATGTTCCAACATAGACAGTGAAAATGCCAAAATTGTGCCTTGCCATCAGCACAAAATTGACTATCTCTTCTTTCTTACTCCCCCACTGCAACGTCCCTTGGACTGGCACAAGCATTTGTGAGGGTATGCTGTAAGCCAGGTCCAAGTAATTTGTCAGTTAGAGTACCTTTTGGCACATATTATCATGTACCCAAAGACTATTGCCAGAGAGCATAATGCAGCAGGAATGCCCCTTTTAGCAACACCACAGATTTAGATCTGATTAAAGAACTCCTGGAAAATATGCTTTCAGAAAATACCCATGATCCTGACAGCCTACGCTTAACTATCGCCCACCAACTTATTTTAGCCCTAATTTTTCATGTGATCGTGGTATAAATGTTGCCAAACACTGCACAGACAAGTCTGGCCCTGTGAGCTAGAATATTTTTGTTTACATGAACAAGAACGCAACAGTTTCTGTGCAGAATTCTCTGAAGTCAAATGAGATTTCAATATGTTTTTAATTCCGTATCAAAAGCACCTACAAAAATTACAATACTGGTTACACAGTGTCTATAGGGTCTGCCAAAAAATGCAGTGCATTATTTTATATATATACATACATACATACACACAGACATAAAAATCTCCACTTGCATCCACATTTTAAACAGGGTTCTGACACATGCTAGAAGCTAAATGCAGTTACTAAAGACTGAAAGTAGCAGAAGAACAAAATCCTGCAAGTTTTCAGAGGATAATGCAGTTGCACTATTTAAACGAATCAAGTTTTTACCTCATGCCAAGAGTTCCCAAGATAGTTGCCATCTGTGTGAGCAACTGTAATAAGTGTCTTAATGGTATCTATGTTCTTCTGTTTCATTTCTGTAATACTGGAACTGGCAGTCAACAAGGAAAAACGAGCAAGGGCCTGTACATAAGCATCTCGTTCAAGCTACAAGACAGAGAAACAAGCATCGTAATGAAGTCCCTGAAGAGCTAGAGAAAGCTACTTGCCCAGCATGCCTACACTATTTTCCTTCCATGTATAGTTGGCACTATTAGAGCACTTTCCAGCTGAAGGAGAGTAGGAGGCATGTTAGGAAACACTCTTATTAGAAGACTCAGCAATAAAAGGAAACCAGAATTGAAGAAAAGCTTGACAATATCAAGATGTTAAACTGAACTAAAGACAAGATGGCAATATTTTATTTTACCATTTCAAGAAAGTAGATGAGATGCTTCATTTTCTAAGTAGTCTGTAATTCTTCACCTCCCTCCCAGAGCCTACACTGCCCTTAGCAAGCCCCATGCTACGTCTTATACAAACCTGCATTCCAAAGATACAGGCTATTCTAATTGCACATCGTATTCCTTCCAAACAAAGGGATGCAACTTCTGTGTCATCACCGTTCTGCAAGCCAACACTGTAAGCTGCCAGCAATGGAGTCCATACAAGCTAAAGAAAGGAAGAAACTAAGTTCAGAAGTCTGTTACGATTTTAGCCCAAAACACTAGGTAACTGAAACCAAATATATCCAAAGAGTCCACCTGTTGCATTACCTAACTCTTCAGAGTAATTTTCCCTTTTTCCATGCTTAAAACTTTTAACAATGAGGAGACAAAGAGAACTTCACACTTACTTTGAACATGGGTCTGACATGATCCAGGTGAGTGGCACTAGTAAAAGGAGCCTTTGCGTGGCTTACGGCCTCCATGAGGGCTTTAGCTGTTTTAGCCATTTGTTCCATCTCCAAGTTGTACAACAACCTCCGCTGCTTCTCATTAGCTACACCTAAGGGGAACACCACACAGTTGCATTGTTTTCTTTTTTATAGGAACATATTCCACATCTTCGCGTTGAGCATCACAAAATATTAAATAAAGGTACTGCAAATGAAATCTAAAGATAAAAATCTTCCAGAACATTAGAATTCAGGAGGCTATCATAGGTTGCAAGCAAGGAACTCCAGCACTAAGACCCACACCCCAACTTAAGACTTTATTCTATACAAAATAACTAATTTAGCCCTTTACTTATGCCACATGTTATGACCTATTCACTGGAAGTCAAAGCAGCATACTCTATTAAGTCACTTTGCCTGTAAAAATGGATGGAAAATCCTTCATGTTCTCAGGCTGACATCCTCAAAACAAAACTAGCCCTCACCAACTTGATAAATTAATAACTTACTGTTTCTTTATCCTTATACTAAAGGTTGCAACTTCAATTTTCAGGCAAATCAATTTTGTTCCTATTTTGATCTAGGAAACTTGCAAATAGCACGGAAAACGCTGAAAACACCCCCACTGTGCTGAAGATTGAGAATTCACTAATTTAATTCAAATTAATACCAGCTATTCTGAGTAAAAGCAGAGTACAGCTGGGGATACTGGTTTCTAGTGTGCACTACACACAGAAGTCCTCATTTGGTCTAAATGAGGATAGGTGACTATAGATCATGACAAACTCTCTGATCTCTCTCTTTTTCAAACATTATCACAAGGACTGTGGCATTTACCAGCCTCTGAACTATGGCATGCTACTTGATAGGGTGACAAAACATAAACCAACCCAAAACAAAAACCCACCTGTTGTTTAGCACATAAACCCAAGAATTTAACTTGAAAAGTAAGTGCCACCTTCAGTTATTCTACTATTTTCCCCCCACACTTCTGTTTCAAAAAATCCAAAATCTAGTTTCCAGTGCTGCTCTGCAATGGTGCCAGATGCACTTACACAGCTATGTTTCCATCACAGAAGTATCAGTATTAAGTAATAACTGAGCCAGTTTCATTCCAAATATCTATATTAGCGATTCTAAATGTAATTCATGAATTGCACAAAGATGTTTTCAAAAAGGGATCTGAACTCCACTATTCCATCCTGAAAGTTACTGCAATAGTTCAAGAGCACTGTGGTCTTTCCAGTTTCTAGTTCCTTCTTACTTGGTTTACTACACTTGGTTGCAATTGCATATTCTTTTGTCTCCTTCATTGCAATTTTCTTTCCTTCTATTTCTTCATAGATTGTGGATAAATACTCTACTGGCAGGTCTTTACTGTCATTGATTCCTCGATTCATTTTAATGTATTGCTCCTTTGTCATTTTATTCTTTACCTGTAAAAAAGAATGGAAGTTGGGTATCAGATTTTGAATGCAAGTTCCAGGGAACTTTGAACTTCTACAAGTTTGGGTTTTTAATTTATACCTGTGGACTGTGCAAGTCTGTAGTCAGCATTATAATAAGAGTACGCCAAAACATAGGCGGTGTCAGCACTAGCAAATAGTGTTTGCCTAAGGGAGGAAAAAAAAACAAAACAGGCTTTTAGAGCCCTAATTCCTCAATCCGTTAGCTCTATTTCTACATGCAAGAAAAATACCCAGAAGGGCTATGCATTCAACTAAAGAGCTAACAGAGCCTGAAATTATTTAGAAGCGCATGAAGCCCCAAGTGTTTTAAAATGCAAAGAAAAAGGGAAAGAGTATAAAAGCATCTTCTTCTCAATGTTGAAAACTAGCAATGACCAGAACTTTCAAGTACATTCCCAAAAAATTATACGTTATCCTTCTTTGGGTAATCCTACAAAAGCTAAAGAACACCTTATTTTTTACTCCCAGGGTTTCATGAAGAATTATACAAAACCAACCCAGTGATGCACCAACAGGACTAAGGAATGGGAATGAATTAAGCCTTAACACCTAGCTAAACTTCACTGCTAGTTAATTGCATTAGAAACAATAGCAACACTGCCTGCTTGATGTCAACTAACATATACATGTTTTGTTCAACATCTAATGGGCAAGCAAAAACACATGTAACATCTTATTAGCTATTTATGCCATGTATGTTTAATTTTAGCAATTGCTACTGCTTATTACTGTTGTTTACACTTGACTGATCTACATTTGTTTAAAAACAGAACAGCTAATACAGAGACAATTTAACATACATTAGGGGCTTCCCTCTTCCAATAATTCCTTCTAGCAAGTATTTGGGATTTAATGAAATGTCAGCATCAGTATACTTTTCATCCAAAGTTTCCATTTTGCCTAGCTGCTGAAGAGGTTCAGCACCAATATTAGCAACGAGATCTGCTTCTCACACAAGCCTGTAGAAGTTCCTGACCTGATATGAGTGTGAGTTGCACCTTGTCCCTAAGGGCCACAAACTACACTGCCATTCTTCAAGCACTTATCCAATACAAGGTTTTGAATTACCGTTGGTTGCATTCAATATATCTAGCAGCAAACTTCTCCATTAATCTATCAATCTTCTGGGCTTCACCTGGCAGACGAAAACCTTCCAGGAATATACGTAGAGCAGAGACAAAGTCTTTTCCACAGAAATCAAGCTGGTCTACATAGGCATACATCACTTCCTTGTTAAACTTGTTGCTTTCCCCCAAGAAATTCCCCTACTTGAGTCTAAAAACACAAGAGACAGTTATTACTGTGTAATCCAACTGCCAGATTTGCAAGACAGTTTATAGTACAAGAATTGCACAGCTGTCACTTTTGTAAGACTGATATACTTCACTGAGCAGGCAGAGCAACCATTAGAAGGATAAGAAACCAGTCTCATTAGAAAATGCCTTTAGTCTGCATATTCTTGCTTCCCTCACTCCCCAAAGCGAGATCTGCATTACTGTAGAGCCAAAGAAAGCTGAATTGTGCCCAATTTCACATGTAGTGGAGAATGCTTTGCCACTGCAGTAACATGATATTCCTTTGCTGGCAAGATACTGTTAATGCAAATAAAACGCATGTTCCCACTTACGGGAAAATCCCTTCAGCACTTTATTGTAAACACAGCTACTTTACTAAAAAGCCTGGGACAGCAAGTAAATGAAAAGTAGCATTGGTATTAAGTACCTTCATTAGAACCCTTGCACTTTCAGTTATCTATTAATGAAATATGAATTAAAGAGAGCGTGCACACAGACATCAGAAGACAGGGGAGAAGATGATAGAGGCAAGAGTATTAATTATCTTATAATACATGTAGTCTTACAGAACAGAGGCGCTCTTCTTGGTGCAAAAATTGTGCAATGTCCTCTGCTGTAGTGCCAAGCATTCCCTGCTCCTGTAGATACTGTATTCCTCTCTTTGGTTTTTTATTAAACCTACTCAGACAAAAACATGGGGAAACTGAGACATACAACTGGAAAATATCATAGCCTATAGAATTTCAGTTTTACAGAGCCCTTCTAAACCAAAGATTCTGTGCTGTAGCTCTATGTCTTTTTTCCAACTAGAAAAGAGTAGAGTCAAAGAACATGCAAAAAATGTTTTAACTATATCACACCATAGGCTACATCTCAAAAGGTACATTCAGTTGCTGATAAGCTTAAAAGTTATTGCTGGAAAAACTCACTTAAAAACTGACCCTTTTGAAATATTAAAAATTAGAGAGTTTCCATGAAACGTTAAAAATTTTGCTGTTAAAGACCTTTTTATAGCATTTACAGACATAACGATCTTCAAATTAATGAAAAAGTAGTAAATGGACAATGATTTAATTCTCCAAAAACTCTATTTCAACAAAAGACAACAAATGGTTTAAGAGCTGTAAGACAACACTAAGCCTGCCTGCTCAAATCAATTTCTCTCTAGGTGTACACACACTTTCCTCTCTTGTGCAGTTGAACCAACACAAAGGAAAGCTGTGAAACCACCCTCCTCTCCATCCAAGATTTTACTGAATTCCTTTTAACTACTACAGCCTCCAGCATTAGCTCTTGAGAACAGCAGGCAAGAGTCTTCAGCATTAAGATCAATTTGTAAGTGTCCCTGCAGGTTTGACTGTGTAAGACCATAACTAACAATATGGTTGTACTCATAGTTTTTTTTACTAGTGAAATTTTCCTGTCATACTGGACTTACAGTTCTATCCCATGTTCAATCATTTCCTTTTGTTGCTTCATGACTTCAAATTGCTCAGGATCATCTGGGACAGCAGTCTGGGTACCAACACTTCCAACTCCTGATGACACAGTGGAGTCCAAGGAACTGACACTACTCCGTCTCCCTCCACTCTCAAGGCATTTACCTTCAGCCATTTCCTGTTCAGATGGTTTATATGAACCTATTTATAAAGAAGGCAGGACTTAAAGTTATCCTGTTCAGTCAAAAGCTTTTAGTTGTAAAATTTTAGTAGAAATTTATGAGTCAATATTCATGTTTTACCATGTATACTTTTTGACAGTCTACACTACATGAAGATGCTGTATCGATGCAATTCTAAAATAATCATTCAAAAGACAGAAGAGCAGCAGAAGCTATGGAGAAATTATTGCACTTCAACTTAGTAACTGCAAGATTTGCCACGTCTTGTTCTATACAAGCCAGCTTTTATACTGTAGACAATGTCCCGGCTAAAGCTCTTAAAAGAGAACCTGGTTATTTGAACCAGACACCTGGAGAGTAGGTTCCTGCAACAACATTAACAATTGTTTGTAAATACGTCATTTGTATTAAAAAAATTGTTATGTAAAAACCTAGCATCAACACTTCCAAATAGCTTCTAAACACTGAATAAATACAAGGACAAACTTATTAAACGAATTAGTCTCTCCATAAGGAAACAACCTTACCCAAGCTAGCCTGATGATTGGGGTTCACATAAAGGTCTTTGCTCCATTCTACCATACATTTTAAAATAGAAACCAAACATTCAAGTCCTTTTTTCCTCAGGCTTAGTTCCTAAAAAAAAAAAAACACCAAACACAAAACCAACCAGAAACAAACACCAAAACCACAAACCAATATATGTATATCTACAAGTTTTTAGAAGGAAGGCATTACATCACACCATTCAAATCTTAAAGTTCGTCAGTTTGGGGAAGTCTATTGGTTATACAAAGTTTCTGCCCCTTGACTACTTAGGTTGGATACATCCAGGCCAAGGGCAACCATAACCAGACAGACAACAGAAGACATTCCAGCTGCTTTAAGCAGATTGTCTATTGACAACTGATGAGTACAACCAAGGGGCAATATACACCAAATCCTAAATGCAGCTTTGTTGTATGAATGATTATGACCATCCAGTAAGCCTCTACAGTGTCAGATCTCTCCACAAGCAAGACAAGTGTCTCGCTACCTCAGGTGTACAGTAAACAGTTCTATTCAAAGTCTGAAACAAAGGTCTCCTGGTTTTCACTTCCATTTTCTGGTCAAAGGACCACAGGGGAAAAAAAGAAAACAAAAAACCAACAATCAAGCAAGCATTGATACAATTCTAATCGAAGGTGTGAGGTGCACTCAGCTCTGACACCAACGCTGGCACCAAGTTCACTTCAGCCCTGAAAGCCATTAGGCTGGGCTAGAAAAACAGTGCTATAGGCAAGGCCAAATGTCAGAAATACATGCTCTTACTGAAAGCAGTCTATACTTTACTCTCCCTCTAAGGACTGGGAAAGTACAATTTTAAAAATAAAATACTTGTGGTGGAGATAGGGCATAAAAAATTTGCAAAGCAAACACAAGACAAAGGTACTGCTGGTTCATAAGTCCCAGAAGGAAAGCCACTTGAGTAAGGCAGAGGAAAGCTCATTTGATTCTCTCTTCCATGGCAGCCCAACAGAAGAGCCCAGAGCAAGCCTCGTGTCACAACGCAAAAATGCGGCAAAATCACAAAGTAAATTAATCGTACTGCTTCAGCATCCAACTGCAAATGAGCTAACTAATAAAAAGTAAGTAACATCAGTAGGTTACAAACAATATGAATTATCAATAACTATGCAGAGACAGCACCATTTATGAAAAAATAGTACCTTATCTTCAAGGCTGTTTTTCTTACCTGTAAAGGCGTCATTCCCAACTCATGCCCACTTCCTCCCTGTGCGATTTTGGACAAATCATTTACAAGGCGTTCAAATATATTAGCAGCGTTTAAATCACAGTCATAGTTAACATAAATATCCACTACACACTGGGCATCTTGAAAATAAAAGAAAGTGCAAGTATTAGGATTCAGTGCAACAGCATTTTTAAAAAGAATCAGCCAGTTGAAGGAGGCAATGGGGATGAGTCCAGACATTTAACCTAAGCACTATGGGATCAAATTCAATTTTTCACACTTAAACATTGTACGTGGCATTTGTCTTCAGAATCATTTTCATCTGCTGCCAGAGGAAGTGACTGCTTTTCACAATAATGGAAATACCTGCACAAATTCTTGTTAAAGTCTGAATCACCATCCATTTGTGTTCAAAGGAGCTTGAAGAAGTCTCTAGAATATTCAGGAAGATCTCTTTGAAGAACACCTGTAAAATAAATGAGGTAAAGGACCTGATGATCTGAAACTTACTAGAACCATATCAAACGTACAAATTAATTTCTATTCAATAATTTCTCTTGAAGAATATAATCTCATGCATATTAGCATTTGAACACAGTAGAAATATACTAGTTTAGTAAGCAGACAAAACTAAGACATTAAGTTCCAGCTGTCTTTTTATCATTGCAGTATTTTTATTTGATAAGTACAGCATCATCCAAATGATAGATAAAAAGTCTCTCACCTCAATCTGCATCTTTAAATGGGTCTTAAAATTTGAAAGCAGAGTGAGAAAGATGGCAAGCGAGAGCTCAAATACATCAGGAACAGAAGATACTCCATTTTTAGATAATGCTACACAAAGATATTGCTTGATTGCGTTGATGAACATTTCATGTGTCCTGAAAACTGGCCCAGCATTCTGCAGTACTGAGAGAAGAAGCTGGAGAGACACTATCTTAGAACGCAATTCATGGGATCTAGAAAAAAATTCAACATTATTTATATTTTTATTGTATTTCTGAATACATACTTCTATTCAACATGAGCACTATAGCATTTTTTCCATGTCAGGAAGAAATGACTGCTATTCCAATTCATTTCGACACGGGGAGCAGAAGGGGTAGAAATCAGCCTGGAAGTGATTTTGGACAACATCTACCATCTTAACTTGGATATTTTCCAGGAGTATTAACATCTTCGATTAGGATATTAAATGCAACTCGGTGCTACTAAGAAGCATTTTGCCACTCCCCCATCTAAAGCTTCACAAATACTATAGTCAAGGCCACTTCAACCAATAAGATTAATAAGCCCATTACAGAAAAAAAACCCCAAACCCCTCAAGTATTACATTTTTGATAATTTGAAGTAAGTTTTAACCCTAGATTCATCAAGCTAATGAAACAAGGGCCTGACAGGTGAATTTTGAATACCTGCTTTACTCTACAGCAGCTACTTAACTGTCTCCAAAAGCTACCTGAAGAAGACAGTGTAATAAATACAATCTCATTACTTGGGATCTGGTGGTCCATCACCAAGTGGTTTCATGGACAGCTTGCACAATGACCTGAACACAAGGAAAGCACCCTTTTGTAGAACATGGGAAAATTTGGCAGCAGCTTGATGTCCAGATACATCTGTTTCCTTGAGAGCAAGAAAGGCAACATTAGATCCTTAGTGAGACAAAGGAACAGAGTAATTAGGAAGATTCCACAGCTCCTCTGAGAATTAGCTACAGATTAAAAGAACAGTACATTTGGCAAAGTTCAAACTAAACCTGAACAGGACTACAAGTGATCTGGATCTTTTCACACATGTTGACTGACTCCTCCCTTCCTCCCCTACCCTGTATTAAAATACAACTATCATAATAAATTTTAGAACAGTTGTTTTCAATATCTACTTAAATTGCAGTTGCTGCTTTGTTTTCAAACCTGAGCAGGACACATACATTAAAGCTTCTGTCCCTTCCTTCCCCAAAATCCCACTGTATTAGTTGGCACAGTAAAAACATTTCTCCTTTCCTAAATATACATTAGCATCCAGTGAAGTTATTTACCAGATTATCAGTGGAGGAAACAGATTGCCCATCGTCTGGTATCCCATTTGTTTGTACATTTTCGTTACTAGAGCCAGAAAGAGCAATATCTGCAGTCTCTAATGCAGGTAGAGCCTTAACTGTTTCTGTTATCTGCTTTTCTTCAGCCACTAAAGGGGAAAAAGGAAAACCGATTAAAGTCACCCATTGAGCTTTTTTATCCCATGACTTTGTGAAGCTCTACAGTCAAGTGGGACAGAAGCAGCACTGGTAAACTAGAAAGTTTCTCAGCTACCAGCAAAAGAATAATATTGTGAGACAATAAAAACCTGTTCTTACTGCCTTAGTAGGTGTTCTGGACAGATACTTAGTAACTAAAAATAACTCACTCCTGTGATTATAAAAGCATGGAAAAGTTTGGCAATACACATGCATCTGTTTTACTTTAGAAGATTCTGCTACCTTTCACAGCTGACTTGACCACATCTTCCAAGATGCCTTTAACCATTTCCTTTCCTCCATCAGTTGTTTCCTCTAATGAAACACACAAAGAGATAATTTTGATTTTAGTACTTTTGTTTAGGAAGATGATTAAAAGGAGAAACATGACCGAGGCAGAAGGGTTAAAAATGACAGATTTTCTTCAGTAGGTCTCCTCTAAAGCCATTTCCAAGAAGTCATGCAAAAATACTCACTGATGTTATTTCCATTGTTTAAATCAAAGCATTGGTATTTTTAATGCAGTGATTTTGTCATTTGTACTTATCAACTGTTAAAAACTTTTAGTTTTGGAATCTCCTACGTTCCTAATTTAGATACAGTATATGCTTATGATAAGGTCTTCATAATACACATTATTTTTACCACAGGAATTCAATTACCTCAAAGTGATTCTGTCACTCCCCACGTACCATGATTATTCTCTTCCTTTTCTTCCCCTTTACCAACCTAATCAAGTCAAATTCCATTATAATTCTATATACATAAACTTTATATATAGTTTTACTAGAATTCTAGGGAAAACATGAGCCTTTCTTCAACGGTTATAACGGTGCAGACAGAAGCCAAGGATGGCCTGTATACTCTGAATAACTACTGAGAAAATGCAAGCGTGATTTGAGCCAATAACCCCAGTCACTTCTCCCCAAAACAGCCTAAAAGAGAATTTTCCAACAGAAACTTTGTAACTGAAAGCAATAGACACAACCTATTCTTGTTCACCTGATGCTGAAAGAGTCAGATCCTGCTCCAACTTCACGTGTCCATTTTCTGCCCTCTCAGGCTCACCGTTCGTTAACTCCACACTTACAGGAGCACTGGCTTTGCCTTCCTGATAGCTGTGCTTCAGCTGACCCATTTTTGGAGACCTGGTCACCACTTGAATTGCAGGAGATTGGGATTTTTACTGATTTGTTTTTTCTACTTCTCTGGATTCTTGTATCTTAAAAAACCAATATGAAAAAGTTAATCTAAGGCACAAAACATGATAAGCGAAAACAGATTTCTATGATGACTGATGTTCCTTTGTGAATTCACATGTTAACAAGAAAGAAACAGTGAAAATATAATCACTTGGCCAGTCAAATTAAAAAGATGCGCTTCGAGCTTATTTTAAAAGCATCCCATCATTTGTTTATACAAAGCCATTTGGCAGAAACTACAATGTGAAACCTTGTTATGAGCAATAAGCTTCATATTTTATTTTTAATCAGTCAGTATGCTACACTGCAGGATTTGACAGTTTTTTTAAAAATTACAAATCGATATCCAACTACAATGACAGGCCCATAAAAATAATAAAGTTTTCTGTTCATTTGTCAAGCCTAAACATTTGAGATGAGCAAAAGTAATAGTTACATACAGCTCGATTTTCCATCCGTGTAAAAATGACATTTAACATCTGCGTGAGGGTAGCTTTGGCAGTTGTCTGATTAATAAGATTTTTACTGGCCAGATGGATGTTGTAACAGGTTCTAACAGTCTGAAGAATTGTTCCTTCATGAATTTCTATATACGGACATGTTACTGCAGTGAGGAGAGCCTGAAAAAGTCCATAACACAGTAAAAATGAAATCTGAGTAAGTAGGCAGCAATAAACTTCATGCAGATCTTCCATAATAATCAGTGGGTTTGTTATGAAACACATTAGCTGATTATAAGACATCATAAGGAACTTCTAGTTCTTATCATTTCTTTGACATTTCAAATCAAAGAAAGTTTAACAGAACTTCCATTTCTGTTCTCTCCTGAGCTGTTAAAGTGTTTTATCACAACTAGTTTTCCACTAAAGGAGATATTCCACCTCCAAACAAAACAGTTATCATGATATTCTACAGCTTCATTTCTGTGAAAGGGCCAATTGGTCTATACCACCATCAGATTAGATTATTAGAAGGTTCACCAACTTCTAACATCAGCTATGTTAGCCCACTGGGACTATTATGCCTTGTTGAGAAGATACGCTCCAGATCTCTCTGGAAAAACGGACATAAGAGCAGACAGACTAGAGCAGCAGGCCATGATACTGCATCACAGTTACAATGCCTTCAGTTGAAGGCTGATAGCAATTCATTGGCCTAATGAATATGGGCATTACTAGCCTAGAAGATGAACATCGAGCTGTCTGCAAGATAAAGTATCCAGGCCATGGCTCATCCCAGAAAGAAGGACAAACATTTATAAAGTAGTCCCTTATGTTCTGCTTCGCCAAGAAGAAATACATTTCACACACCAATTCCGACGTGGTGACAGCCTCCCTGAATTCAATGACACATCTAACAGCGTGAGAAATGAAGAAACTGGGCCCTAAGTAGTGCTTTGCATAAAATCTTTTTCAGTTACAAAATCAAAGACAGAGAAAGCAAATTAACATTGCACCAGAATGAACCAAATAAAATACCTTAATTATCTGCAGCTGTACTCCTTCATCTGTTTGAGGACCCTGAAAGCAATTGCAAATGGTTTCAACTATTCGGTCAATCAGTCGTTTTCCAGGAGCTCCACTGTCTGGAGCATTGCCAGTGATATGTCCATATGCAATGAGTTTCTAGGTAGAAAGAATGCAGGTTAGACAATTATATGCTATTAAGTAAAAGACAGTTAAGTACAGCATAAAAAGGGGGTTTTAGTCAGCATACCTCACTTAACCAGTTATAACACAAAAATTTAACACCATCAGTAGTCTGGCTACCAAATACTTGGACTGTTCACACATCAGGACAAAACAGATTCAGTAAGTGATAATACAAGCTTTTTCCACCCAGACCACTTCTTCCTATGGTAAGCAGACGAAGTTTTTTAACATCAATCTTTGTACCTATTCACAACAGAAAGGTTCTGTTCTTAAGATGCATTTGTTTTTTCTGTAAGAATCTAAGGAGGAAGAAGGTAGACAGATTCCAGAGTCTGACCTCCCATCACATCAGCACTACAAGAAACAGCATGGTAAATATTCCTTTTGGAGCACCACAGGTGAAACATGTTTACTGAATAATGGAAGCATTCATGACCTTCAATAAAGGCTTGCTTCACTACAGAACAACAGAGACACACTTCTGACTTTGACAAGATGCACTTTCAGCCAAGCCTGATAATAACCCATTTTGCATGGTTTATGCATCTAAGTAGGCATAGTGGGTATCTGCCCAGCTGTATGTACTCAGGACAGTATTACTTCTTCACTCTAAGAATGCCAACAGCACACAAGATTTTTGCAACTGCATGTTTGTCCACTTCACTCTGTCCAAGTTTAAACAGAACACTTACCTGCAAACAATCCAGGGAAGTACTGACAATGCGTGGAGACTTTGACTGGCAGGCCAGTTCAAATGGAAGGAAATACTTACCTGCTTCAATGAAGTTTGCTTTTGGTGGAGCAGCAGTGCCTTCTCTAGGTCAGATAAGAAGAGTTATTATTTTTTCTAAACATGTATATCACAGCAAACTACACTTCCTCCTTTTCTAAATTTAAAGCTGAACAGTACATAGCAGCATACAAATGTAACGCAAGTTTCTCGCACACATACTTTCTTAAAGTTCCATTTTCTTTAAAAATCACGCAAAAAACACTTTACATTTATTTATATTGCATCTGATCTTTTTCATATATTCTTCAACTTAACTCTTCCCTCACTACACTCTAACGCTGTCCCACTACCTGAAACACTGGGAAACTCCTACACAACTTAATGATAGAGCGATCGAAGTTATTCTGAATTAAACAGGGCCCATATGAGGAATACTAAGCAAAGAGAAACACATTTGGGTTCTCATTTTAAATCATAGCACAGTGCTGGAAAATTGTTTTAAAATTTGGATTTAAGTAATATTTCAATTGATATTCTTGATCTAGGTAGTTAAGAGCATATACTATCAAATAGAGGATACCTACTGCTCTTTATGATTTCCTATCAGGCTATATTAAACCCAGTAAAAGGATCTGAAAAACTAGCACCTTTTAGAAGTTCTGCAATTTTTTCATAGTGAAATTCGGAGGCAGTTATGGCTTGAGTACCCATAGCCACAAACATCGTGTAATTGGAACACATGGGCCATATCTTGTTTTTGGCAGAAAGGTGTGTAACTGGGTATTCACAAACTCATTGCCATGATGTATATACATTCTTACATTTCCACTATTAAATTATTCCACTTGCTGTTTTCTGGCATAGTTTACAACAGTTAATAATTTACCTTTGCTTTTCCAGCTCAGTTTTTATTTCATCTGGAAGAAAGAAAAAAAAAAAATCAAAGCATTTAACACCCAACATAAACTATCATTAACACAAATAAGGAAAATGTAACAAAGCAAAACTGTTTCAAACCAGAAGTCTTACACTTCAGTATTTGTTATTCCTTTCCTCTAACATCTTCAGCTTCAGAAATTGTAGACAGTTACACCATTTATTGGAAGGCATATCTCTCAACTTCTACATGAAAAAGCTAATTTTTCCAAATATTTTTAACAAAAGATGTCTTTAGAAAACACAGGTATAGTATGCAATTTTTTTTCAAGAGTAGGTCTACATCATAGAGAGCTCAGGTCTGCAGAAGTCTTTAAGCCACTGCATAAGCCGTAAGCTCAATGCATTAGACCTTCCTGTTAACTACAATGATAGTTAGCCGCTTTTGTTAAATGTCACAATATGACATCAGCTGAACAAACAAACTCTCCGAGAGAGAAGGAATCTTAAATGCATGCTGTCATTTTGCCAGCAGAGCTTTTTTTTTTAATTACAATTTTTAGGGAGCTTTTCATAAAAATCAAATACAGGGAAAAAAGTATTTCTTTCATTTCTATTGTATACAGGAGCAAATCCGAAAGATCCTAGTATGGCTTTTTGAGGATTTCTAACATATCACCATGATGCACAACACAGACCAGAACTGCACTACACCAGACACCGCATAAGCACATACTTTGAACACTGACAAAAAATATCAAAAATAGCACACATAGTAAGGCTGCACAGCTACAACCATGTGGAATCCTGTCCATGCCACCCCATCTCACATGCCTGCAAATTATCATGCCCACAAAACTTGTTTCAATTGCAAAGCTACCAGAAACAGATCCTTCACTCAGTACTTGTTCTCCACAACTCTGGAGGGGCATCATTGTTTGGTATTAGATGTTCAGAGCTCAGATGATTTCAGCCCTGTCTGTGAACCTCCATAATTTCTTCTCTCTCAGAAGCATCAATACACAAAACATACCAATGAACAAGGACTGCAACAAACACATATTACAGTTTTTTGCACAATCCTGTTATTCAATGAATGTTACAAGAATTAATCCTTGCGGAGTATGCCTATTTTGTAACATTACTACCCCTATTTTATTGAGAAAATGGAAGCAAAATGCAGAGGAAACCTGTATAACTACAAGCTGTGAGTGATATCAACTACATCCAGGATGGGGACTTGCTATTCTGTCTGCCATCTCTCTCATTAATGAAAGCCAACACAGGCAGCAGTCACGAAAAAGGCAGTATGACATCCATTAGCAATAAATGATATAACAAGAACTGAAGGAACATTAGCCACCCTATAGTCAACAAAAGAATAGACAACAGAAAAATTGAAGAGTCACAGGCCCACAATGCATCATGGCTCTGCTCAGAAGCCCACCATTTTCTAATCAAGTCCATCATGCAAACAACCATGCCCAGTAGTTGTAAAGGAGAGACAATTTTCACTTTCCAATATTGCACAAGCCAGTGGCAAGGCAACAAGCTGAGCCAAGCGCAAAGCCCCAGTGCCTGAGATTTCAGAATTAGAAGTAACTGCAGCTCTGCAACACTGCAAACCCAGCATCGTCATCCCCTAATACTTCAGGCTTCAGCTGGTAAGGAGAGTCCACAGAATGGAGACTGTTGATAAGAAATAACCACGGGTCCCCATGCCAAACAGATAGACAATGCGAATCTTAACACAGCACCACTTCTTGGATCGCTGTTTTCTTCATTCCAGTATCCAGGATGGCTAGTGAGAAGTTCAAGTCAGCAAAATTTGAATTCAGTCCTCTTGATTTTATTGATTTCCCATCTTTAACACCATATTATGATCCACAGAGCTACTGAGGATAACATATACGAAAGGACCCACCAATTTATCGTGTCCCTATTTAGATCTGTCTTCCTATTAGAGCAGTGTACTCCTGTCACCTACAGGAGCTGGTTACTTAAAACAGAGTTTTCTGGGTAGCTTTACACATTCAGAATGCTTAGTCCTGCCTCCAGGTCTTGGCAGAGAAAGGCATATTTTAGCTACAGCCAGAATCCCAAGTACAGCAGGATGCCACCAAGGTGGTCAGCTATACCACAGTTAATGCTGTATTTCAGAAACCTTGCAGAACTAGGGTTTACAGTTTTTTCTCTTTTTTTTTTTTTTTTAACAATTGCAAAAACTCCACACTTTCTGAACTAAGTTTATTTTTTCCAAAGCAGAAAGACTGCCCAAGTTGGCCAAGTGGACCTCCTTGCACTAAAAATGATAATTTGTCTAGTTTGGAAATAAAAGGCTTGCTTAATTTGATAATGTTTTGGTCAGGTCAGACCAGACACCTTTTGAATACTCACAGGTATTTCTATAGCATATGAAATAGAAAGCTATTTTACCTATTAAAAAGTTGCTGCCAATTTTTTTCACCATTGGCAGATCAATAATGTGAATATCATCAGAGATACAGTAAAAAAATCCATATTTGATACATCTAGCTCAGTGAATGTGAGTTTTCTTTAGGGGTTTTCTTGTTTGGACAGTCACCCACTTCCCACTCCTCCTCAGCAGCTGCCACTTCAGAAGTTGTGGCAAAGCCTAACTTTTGTGATCCTTGAGCGGAAACTGAAACCTGTTCAGTGTCCACTAGTCTGGCCAGCTTATTACTCAAAACTTGTCTCAGTTAATCCAGCTCAGTTTTGGCATCCTTATTCCCACTGCACCCAGCCGATGGCAGAAGGAAAATTGAAGGTCATATACACCATCTTCATTCTATCATACTATTTGTGGGAGGTGGACAGCGAGGACCTGTTGGGTGGGGGGGTCCCTTGGAGGGGGGTCTCTTGGACAATTTGACTCTCAGAAATACTCCATACATTTAAAAAAAAAAAATCTAACCAAGGCCTGACCAAGCTCCCCACAATTTTATTATATAAAGGTTTTTCTAAAGCCATATAAAACCATCTGCACCACAACAGTATTTTAATAAATAATGCTGGCCAAAAAGAATAAATGAAAGGACAAAAGCAAGTTACAGGCATGCCTCTGCTACTGATTGCATCAAAATAGTTTGGAAATCTCCACACTTGAAGCACTCATTTGGTGGTCTGACCACCAAAAGTGAGTGAAACAGAAATTGTTGCCTAATTGAAGTCTGTTGCCAAGCCCTGACCAGGCACAGTTAGCTTCCAGAATCCTACTGCCACTGTCACTCTCCTCTTCCAGTCACAGAATTAAGGGGCACAGCTCAATTCCCTTCCACAGCTACAGAACGCAGCCTGAATTTTGGTCAACGTTTGGTTATCACAGCACAACACTGACGCCTCACTTGGTGCTTTCAGTACTAAAGCTAAGGCCAGAATGTGTCGGCACACATCACATCTACTTCAGTCAGAAACACCTTCAACTCTGGGCACTACGTGTGCTGCCCACTCGACACAAGCCTTTCAGCATTCCTACCAGGCAACACAACTGGAACAACAAGCAAGGCCTTGCAACAATTTCTTCCAGAGCTTCTGGCCATAATAAAAGCAGGATGAAGCTCATGCTGAGAGTAACTACCATTCTGTATTAGATGGGTGGTTTGCTTGTATTCAAAACTATATATTAAAATGGAGGAAATAATTGCCTGCCTGCAATTAGATGCAACCTAATGTACAGTCAAGTTTGTCTCAGTGGAAGAAAACTCTTTCCTGTGCAGAAAAATGGCATAGCTTGTGTTAGCACAAGGGCACAAGCAATGTCTTTCCATAGCTTGTCAGAACACCAGACAGCAGTGCCAATACAAACACATGGAACAGCAGCAAAAGCTTCCCTCCCCCCAACCCGGTAAAGTCTACTGCATTGCCTAATTCCAGGCTGCCTTAAACTTAAATCAAAAAAAAAAAACCCAACACCCCGCATTTATTGATTCTATCGATCTATAAAGAACCCTTTAGAAAAGGCTGCCACAATGAAGCCAGATTAGCTCCTCTTTGACCCAGTGTTCTCAAAACATGCTAGCCAAAAGGCTACTGAACTCAGAAACACAGGCTCATTTTAGACGTGACATTTATACTCAGAGACTTCTTAAAACGCACAACTAGCTTCTTAAGTGAAGGCATGGTTTAAGAGATTATTATTTTTAAACTCATTAACAAGCTAACTAAACAAATTATGCTGTTTACAAACTTCAAAGATATGCACGTGGAGGTGCCTAGGCAAGCAAAGAAGGTCACATAACCAGGCAGGCTGCACAGTATATCATTAAAAACAATCCTAATAGTTTATGTGAGAGACCCAGGTGCACAATTAGCATTAGACCAATATGAACTGCTGTGATACACACTGTCTGTGTTCCACTGTAAATTTTTCAGGACAGAGATTATTTCAGTAGATTTACTAAGAACCATGTATACACAGAGCTCAATGCAAATGCTTATTAAGCAACTATTTTTATACAATACACTCGCTGTCTGTTGAAAACAACTTTTCTTAAAAACACAGTTTTCTAAAGCAGAGCAGAACAGCTTCTCTGTTTAAAAACCTCCATTTCTTCCACTCTCTCCTGGGGCTTACTGGCACTAAGAGTACAGGATACAACCGTTACACCTACCGATGAAGCAAGAGACTGAATGAAGGAATCTATTCAAACTGTACTTACTCAACATTAACACTGTATATTTCAAAGGAGGGGGTGGACAGAGAAAAAAAAACACCAAAAAAACCACCACTGGGAACTGGTTTTGTTCCTTTTCTTCCACACTTCTCGTGTTTAGGTCCTACATGAGCCTATGTTACTTCTCATTTCTACAAAGTCATGAAGATATTTTGCAGTCCAAAACTGTACAGTATTAGTCCAGTGAAAGGTGTATTACTGGGAAAGGATGAGAAAAAAGGGTAAGAACAGTTTAAAGTTAGAACGATTAAAATTATTAGAACAGATTAAAATTAGAATGAAAGAATACCTTATTTCCTATATAAGAACAACAACAATTTTCAGTAGTAATTTACTTAATTTCTTAGGAGTTGAACACACTCAAAACAATAAAGAACTCGTAAAAGAAAACAAGGGTATCATTCCCACAGTTAGAAATATATTCCTCTGTCTCACTAAACAAAAAATTTAAAGCATATACAGACACACTACTGCAGTAACGCTACAGCAGAAATTGTAGAAATAGCTGCAGGTTAATTTACATTAGGCAGTTGTAGAATACACCAGTTCCTCTCTAGTCAGAAAAAAGATGCATCGCAGACTTCCCTAGTACCAAGAGCAGGTATCACTTACACATGACCTGTGCCTATGTTGACTGGTTTATAAATGGTACAATACCTCGAGGCTCCATTAAAAAGACCGTTGTATAAATAAGATGGCACAGCAAATGGAATTTAGTAAGAGGTAGAAAGGGATTATTCGAAGTGTGACATGGCGAAAAGAAAAACCAGAAGACAACAGCTGACACAATTACCAGTTTCATAAAGTTAACTTCGCATTTCTCTCAAACTGAATTAATTATAGAGTTAACTGGACTTTGTTATGGATGAAAGGATCTTCAGTGTTTTGAAGAATAATAATAATAATAATAATAGTTTGTGTAGATTACGAAGTTCGGTCTGAATTCCTCAGACTGCAGTAATGTTCTTCCCATGTTTCCTAGCACATTTACTGTTGCACAGGTCTTGATAATTAAGTTAACACTTTTGAAACTGAAGTCACAGTCTTAGTTAATATAAAGTATAAGTTCAATTAAACCTAAGTATATGTAAACAAAACTTATTTTTTCATTTGAGTAAAAAAGAGCTTAACCTAAACAGAATGAAATTTGGGAAAAAAAAAAAAATCACACCTAAGTAAAAGAAACCACATTCATATTGGTAGCTTAAAATGGTGCAAAAACATTCACTAAATATAACAGAGATCCTTTAGTACAGTAATCAAGGCCCTGCTAGGGCAGGACAGTTGGGCAACAGGAGGTTATCTATTCATGCTGACCTCTGCTTTAGCCCAGGAAAGCACATGGACTTTTTTTTCCAAGCAAGGCTAGCAAAAAAAAAGTCCATCATCACAAGCATTAGCTACCCTGAAATGTACTGTACCTTAAAATATGCAGACATAGAATAGTTATAACCCAACATGCAAATGCTAATAGGTGGCTATTGCACAATACCCCTCTCCCAAAATCATAGTCTTTGATGTGTTAACAAAGATAAAGACCTTCACTAATCTTTCAAGGAAGTTCCCTTTCTCACCCGCTAAATATAATTACATAGCAGCAAAACAGGTTCCCAGTCCTGTAAATGGGTTGGGTGCATGTTGGGGTTGTTGGGGAAGAAATCAGGAAAAGGAAGCAAGTAGGAAAAGTAGTCTCTAATCGCTGGAGCACACGTGTTAATACTATTGCTCACAATGTCAACTTCAAATAATAATAAAAAAATACCCTTCTATCTGGTTACCTTTCTCTGGATCTACTATCACTACAATTAGCTCCTACAAATTTCTTGAAGATAAGGATTGTGGGAAGGAAGATAGAAATGACAGCTATTTTTCAAGCTAGCTTTCACTGCGCATTGGACAGAATTTGCATCTGCCCAGTCTCCTTACATATCCAAGCTGTCTTTTCTTCTGTTCTGGACACAGCAAATGTTCCCAAATTAAAGGAAAAATATTGGTGCAAAGCAACCAAAACTCTAAGAGACATGTCACTTTTGCAAATTAAGAAAGGCCACTGAGAACTCCAACCGTAAGAGCTATACTGCTTTGCCCAGCTTACTTCTTCCGCTTCATGACACACCATATGTTTTCATAACTTTAACACAGAGACGTATATCATCAATTTGTACTTGCAGAAAATTTCAGGACCAGTCCACCAACTTCACAAAAAGTATTTTCAGTTCTGCAAGACACCACAGACATTGCGTATATTTGGCTATGCTGCTAACAGCTTTTAGCCAGTCCAACCACGAGTTGGAGATAAGATGTCAGATTACTAGCCTTGGGAGATTTGAGACTCCGCAAGTCGAGGGCCTTAAACAGCCTGTTTCCTATAAAAGCTTATAATCAATTTTCTCAAAATTGGTTCTAAAGTGACAAACCCAAGCCCCTTTTGTTTCATATCGAGACCAGAACTTAATTAAAGAGATATTTGGGGGTTCCCCCTCGTATTTGCGGGTCTCGTGTTGGAGAGAGAACTTTCCCCCCACTCCAAAGTCCCGAGCTCAGCCGGGGCCCCGGCCGGCAGCCTCGCAGCTGGGGGCCCGGGACTCGCTCGCACCCCGCCGGGGATCCGACGTGGCAGAGGACACCACCCGGGGCGGTAGCACGGCCTCCTGCCCCCGCCGGACAGGGCGAGCAGGGATTCTTCCCCCCCCCCCCGCCGCCAGCGGTGCCCTCTGCCATCCCCCCAGGCCGGGGAGGGGTCGCGGCTCCCAGCCCGGCGCCCGGCAGAGGCGGGGGAGTCCCGCGGGCTGTGCCGTGCCGTGCCGTGCCGTGCCGTGCCGTGCCGGGCGGACTCACCCAGCGCCACCTGGCAGGCTCTCCGCAGCTGTCCGTGCGGGGGCCGCTTCGCTTCCTTCTCTGCCAGGATCTTCTCCAGGGCCCGCGACACAAACATGCTCTTGGTGCGGGCGTCCTGCTCGCGGGCCGGGGGCTGCATGGCGGGGCGGCCCCGCCGCGGGGCAGGCAGGGGGTCGCCGGGGCCGGCGCTCAGAGTCTGCGGCCGCGCCGCGGCCCCATCATCCGGAAGAGACGCACCTCCCTCAGCGGCCGCCACCGCGCCACCGCCACGGCGCCGCCATATTGGCACCGTCACGTGACTCGGGCTACCACCCCGCCTTCCCGCGAAGACCTCCGACCCCTTCCGCGGTGCGGATAGTGACAGGCGGCGAGGGATGGGCGGGGCTTGCGCAGGGGGCGGGGCCCGAGGCGGCCTGCTGCCTCCCCGGGGCTGGGCTGCGGCGGCCGCAGCAGTCCCGGCACGGTCAGCGCGTCTCGCTGCTGAACAACGAACCACGGCTGTGATGAACTAAAACTAACGCCGCCTCCCCGCAGCTTCGGGCTTCTGGCGAGCTGCTAACCTCTTAGTGGCGATCAGCGCGCTTCTCTGCGCGGCTGTCTGCAGGCGGGGCCTGCCCGGCATCACCAGCTTCCCCGGGAAACGGGGCTCCCGCACACCACGCGCGGGGCTCCTCCCCGCTTTTTTAAAAAAAATTGGCCCCTTTTCTTGTCCCTGCACTTTCTGGGGGCAAAACCCGACTACCTTCCTTGCTGTAATGCAAAACGCTGAAGTGGAAATTGGTCTGTTGGGTCTTGGGTACGAATTTCAGTATCAGAACTGCAAGTACAGTTACTGCTGCAAATATTTGTGTTGATTAAGTTATAATTCCTGAAAGGGAAGTCACTTTAATATAATACTCATCATACTTCTAATCTAAGCATCTCAACATTTGCATTGTCACCACCAACTTTCACAGAACGAGTCGTGTAAAGAAGCAGTGAGAAAGTACATGTGAAACACACAAAGTCGTACATTAAAGAAGAATCACTAAAAATTAAATTTCAAGTCCCAGAAATTGAGTCTCCTCTTATAACCTTATGCCCAATTGCATCTTCTCCCTTTACCCTTTGGCCTGTGTGGTAGGGTACCTTACACCCAAAATCAAATTGTGGACTCTGAAAGCATTTGCTTTCATCATTGCGCCCAGCCAGAGAGAAGAAAGCAGGATTATTGGACATTTTAATGTTTCACAGCATAATACTGCTATCATAGTGGGAACAGCAAGGCACTGAGGAGATTGCCCTTTTTTTATGGCCTTCAAGCTCAGATGGGAATCAGTCTTGTTATATTCCTCAGACCCAGTAGACAGAGCCCAGGATGAGCAGAGCTTTCCCAAGCTTCCTGGCAATTATGCTATTTCAGTGGCTGAGTGACACGCCACCAAGCACACCACGCATCTCTAAGCTCCACAATCCCTTCATCTATTTATTACTGCTTTTCAGAAAGACCACTGTGAAGCCCAAGTGTATGGGGGAAACCTCTTCATCAACAGTGCTTTCAATGGGCCCTTTGTGGGTGCATGGCTGTCCAGGACACAGCTGGGGAGCTGAGTTCTGCTTTTGGCACGATTTGTTGGGTGTCCTTGGGCAAGTCCCTTTTTCCCTGGGTCACCTGCATAAAGGATCATAATACTAGCTCACATGAAACATTCCGAGACCACTTTTAAGGAGCTAGATCCTATTGTATAAGAAAACACCAGCAGATGTTAAGGATAATGTCCCATCTATTTTTATTTGGAAAAATATAGAATCATTAAAATCCATTAGCCTTTATCCTTCCCTCTGAAAAGCTTTTTTGTATACATAGTTTTGCTGTCCATAGCTGGGGAGATTTAACAAGGCAAGTTTGAACCCAAAAAAAGTCACACTGTACTGAAATGTGCTGTCAGCTATCCACAGGTGCACACCATATGGCAAAAATGTGGTTATGAGAAGGTATAGCTCCAAACCGTAAATACATTCATGTCAATATGCTCTGATACACAAGCTGGGTCACTGGGATTTTTTCTAGTCTCGGCTTTTGTCAGATGGCTAAAGCTTGCTTGCCTCAATGCCTGTTAAATCAGAGAAGCTCAGTACGTGCAAACACGGAGGTTCAGACTAGTCTGAGCAAACCAGCAGAGATAGAAAGAACAAGTATCTCTGGAATCAGTCACCCGGCTTAGCAACCACTACTACCCTCCTTGTTTCTTGCCTCTCCACATTAAAATTCCTTGGAGTGGGAAAGCACTTTGTTGTATTTGCAAATTAATATACTACAGCCATGTTCCTTGTACATATTAAAAAAACCTGCAATTAACTACCAAGCTGGCTAGCCAATTGAAGAATAGATTTGATTCTGTTTTTTCACGTTACCAAGCCTATTTAATTTAAGGTTTGCAAAAAGTAGACTTGATGACTCCTGCTTTGTTCTCTCCAATATTCAAACCATTGCAAACAGTAGTGTAAAATATTACCAAACTATGTGCAAAATAAATATACTATATTCGCTACATAATAAATAGGATGAAAACCAACAGGGAATCAGATAGCCTTTTGATGTGGACTTTGGGACCAGAGTGACATAGACGACTTCAAAACCTGAAGCTCAACCCCATTTTGTGTCAAAAACTTCAAGGAGAAAATTTACGGATTGTTGGCCTCTCATTCCAAAAAGGCTGGGGTTTTTTAGATGTATAGGGCTTTTTTTTTTTTTTTTTTTTTTAAATATTTGCTACAAATGAGTTGTTTCCAGTTTAATGGGGGGGAAAGAAATGAGGGAAAGCTGCACTGAAAATTAGGAGACAAAACTGGGCAGAGTAACTCTTGAGGCACACTGCCAAAAAAAAAAATCCAGGAGAGAGAGTATTTCTGAAATACTAGTCACAGACCAGGCAGAGAGGTGGTTCTCTATTTCCACAGCTTATATGAACAGAAATGACACCTGGATATCACTGGTAAAGAACTGACAGGAAGACAGAATTTCAAAAGCACTGAAAATTGGTCTTATTGCTCCCAATGCCGTCCATTATCGTAAACCAAGCTGGATCAGCACCGGATATTTTGCAACTCTAATAAGCTCCACTGAAAACACAGATTTGATTAAAGTCAATAGTTTGGGAAAAATGAATGCATACTAACACTTTGATGTTATTTTAATAGAATTTTGCTGGCTCTATTCATCCACTCTCCTGGGCTAACTCGCTTTTTTTAAGCAAGTGAAAGGGATTGAATTTTATTCAGGACATGTGTGTCACAAAGAAGAAGCAAGTATCTTTTAGAATCCTGCTTTGAAAATGGTAACAAGGATGGGTTAGTTACTGATATTGGTTTCTAAAGTATATATATTAGCATTGTGTTTCAAACAGTTTTACTGCTTTCAAACATTACTCTTCATCTCCCTCACATTTAAAATGTCCCTGACACATGAGTTTTTCTTCTGCTTTGTCAAATTATTTATCTTTTGACATTTTGTTTTTGTATTTCATGAAGGCCCCCAAAGCAGTAGTCTGTGTGAACTAAAAAATTAGCATTATTCTATAGGTGAAAACCTATCTTTTGTTTTGCTATTTCATATCACTCAATAACATGAAATGCCAACTTGTCTTGTTGATTCTTAGCCTTTTTTACTTCAACTATTTAAATGGTTTAAAGACTCGCACAATAAAGTCTCATAAGGTCTCGATTATTCTTCATTCATCTATACTAAACTGTTTTAGTCAACAATTGACCTTGATCTATTACAAGTCTCATTGTATCTGGTTACATTTGCTCTTGGAATTTATTGCTCTTCTTTCATCCACGCTTTTGACCAACACTAATCTACTCTGTTTTTCATTTTCTAAGCATCCCACATAGTTCAGAACCTTATTGATATTCTGGATTCATATGTTCTCATTTATTTGAGTTTCTCCTAACTATCACTGCAGACAAAGGCAGCTTTATTGTAGAACACTAACTGGAAATGGAAAAGTGCTACTTTGTTAGACTGTATTATGAATTCCTCTCCCATCTCCCCAAAGCAAAGTGGTTCTATTATGTGTTTTGGATTACAGACCCCAGACTAAAACCTGCGCATATTCAAGTCTCACCAAGCAACAGCACAAATCCCAAGCAGAGACCAGAAAAGTCACAATTGGCAGCTGTTGAATTTGTATCAGCTGGTAACTGAGGTAAACCACATCATTGCCAAGCATGGTTTATCTTTCAGTGCAGCCACCAAGATCTGAATTAAACAAGACCAATTTTTTTTCTAATTAGAAATGAGGAGGATGCAATGAGCATCCATTCTAGACACTTTTCTGAGGGGGCATCACATGGAAGCAAATATGTAAACACACAAAGCAGGCCAGCTTGCCAGAGACATTGTAGAAGTTCGAGCAATTGAAACATTGATTACAAGATATTAAAAAAGAAAGGGTTTTTTTTTTGTTTTTTTAATCCATTAGGCCCCTGTGTGGGAGAAGATGGGGTCACGGAACCAATCCTCTGCTCTAGCACAAAACCCACATGGCTCAGCAGGGGAGGGACTGCTGGTTTCCACACATCCATCTTCCATCCTGTTAGAAAGCAAGTTGGGATTAAATCCATCCTCCTGCACAAGCACTGCGTGAGGGCAGAGTTTGAACTCTGTCATCTCTGCAGCCTTGGGCGGGATGGGGTAAGGGGGTGGGAGCCTAATTTTTTACCAGCAGACCACAACAGAACAGTAAACTTCTAGGGAAATGTTTCTTTAACAATAAATGTCAGCTCATTACTACAGCTGACATTATTATCAGCATCATTATTAGAAAAGTATAAATTCTGGTGAAATCCTGATTTAGGGAAAAGTCTTTGAAACACTGATTTTTCCTTTTAGAAAAATAATTTAATTTTATACTATATTTTTAATTCAGAGTTCCACAGCAATCCACATGTACTTACTTTAACCTATATCTCTCTATAGGTTCTTTTTTTCTAAAATAGGCATTTAGAAAAAATACAAGTTAATTTGCTTTGCTTTTTCCATTACGAGGAAAAATTCCCATCTAGCTCTAATTGATGTTTATCTTCATAGATTTCTTTATCACCATCAACCTCCAGACAAATCATGCTCCAGCTGAAGGTGAAGTGGTTTCTATAGGGTGTTATATCATATCAGTATGCCACATTGAAGATGTGCTGGGTATGTGTAGCATCAATCCAATGTGGTGCTCCTGCTCTATCACATTTCGCTAACATAACAACTAAAAAAGAAAAGGTAAATGTAAATGAAATATCCAGCTAACACAATTTGGAAATCAATGGTCGTTCATAACTTCTCCATTTGTTCTGGGTTTGAATGTGAGGTATTGTGGTTGAAGTTCTTATTTTTAATTAGCTTAAGCAGGAATGTGTTCATTACTTGTAAAACATGCTCTGGAAGCTAGGCAGTATGCAGAGCTGAAAAGTAAACCCTCATCAGAGAATGTTCTGAGGGCCCCACAAGCTGTACCACGCACTTTTCAGAGTACTAGAAGTTGGGAAACTATTTGTCAAAATCGATGAAATACTGCCCTCTTTGGATTAAATTTGGTCTAGAGGTAGCTGCACTTGCAAGGAAAGAAAAGAGATCTGAAGAAAGAATAAAGGGACAAAAGATGCGGCTTGGCAACTGGGTGAACCTTCTACAGCGGTTGTTCATTGGGGAACCTTCATAATTTCTGAGTGGCAAATACAGTGACCCCCATCAAAGCGAGAGATATGGGTAGCCTGAATAAGAGCAACACGCAATGTACCGGTGTATTTTAGGATAATAGCGTAATGAAAAGAAAGGTGCCATGAAATGCAAGCAGCAGATGGATGCCTGACAGTAAGCAGGCGGTGGTTCTTGGTGTAATTAAGCAATGGAACTTCTTGCTGCTCAGTTTTGTGCATACTAACCTTTTGAACCGTTCAAAACCAAGGAATCCAAGCCCCCAAAAGAAAAGCCCATTGGAGAGCTTTCACACACAAAGACACATTCAGGAAGTCTCTGAGCTGCAAACTGCTGGGTGAGCGTGCTGCAAAAGTACCACCATTTGCTTGCCTCTGTCTTATGCCCTTTCCTAGGTATTCTCCCCTGGCAGCTCTCACTGACTCACTTCTAGTACCTTCAGTGCTCACCTTAGTGAAGTATTCCTCCCTTAATGGCAAAACTGACTTGCACACTAGCCACTAGGTAAGGCATTTTGCAGACCTACAAGCAGAAGAGGGTTCAAAAATAACATGAGTAAGATGCGCTCATACAGAAATTTGTACACGCTGAACCATTTGTCTGATTAGTTTGACTGTTTTTATGATAACTTCCTCACACAGAGTTGCACACAACATTGTTCCAGCTGTAAGTCACCACACACTCTGAAAATCTGATTGCTTTTCAGACCTTTTACGAGAAAGATGGGCACAGCAGGATCTGAACCTTCATTGAGCATCTGCACAGCTGAGGGTCCAGGACATCGCTTTACCCTTTCACAAGATGAGGCCTAATCCTTCTCGCACGTCCTGTAACTTCTGCTGCAGAGATGAAAAGTGCTCTTGTTCATACCTTCCTTTTTTTGACCCTTTGAGACTCCCGTGGAGAGAACTGAGGAAGTAATCCTTATGCTCCCATCCTGGTAAAACCCACAACTCCATTCAGCTTTCACACGTCTCAAACAAAATGGAAATCACCATCTAAGGAAACTGCTGCTTTCTCTCCACCATGGTGGACTGACGTGGATGCCACTTCCATTTTGACACAGTTTTACAAGTGAAAGAGTTCTTTAAAAGGCTGTAATTCCTTCAAATGCATTGTAAAATACTTCTGGTATAGAACATCTTTAAATACGTTCAGTGTATGAACAACACAAATCTTTTTGTACTGAAATATTTTATTTGTATTTCTTTAATGTTGAATTGTAAAAATACTTTTACGTAACAAAATTTAAAAATGTAGAAATTGTGTCACATTTTAATACCTGTCAATTGCAGTGCGTTTTTGTGCAGAATGCATATAACAAGATGATCTAGTATTAATGTACACAGTTCTTAATTGTATGCTATAAATTTAAGTGTATGCAAAACTCTTCACACTAGAAAGAAAAAAAAAATAAAGGAAGATTTTTTGGCAAGTAACATTGCAAGTTACATGCTGCATTCTGTCCTTAGGTAGGTACCCTGTTGCAAGTGAGAGCAGAATCTACATCCCAGAATTTTTAGAGTAGACTTGGTATAAAAGCGTACTTGCAAAGGAGCCAACCTCAGTGGCATGGTTTGGATCACTGACAGTGACTGCTACACTCATTTATTAATATGACCTACAAGAAAGAAATACTACCTTGCACTTAGCTACATTTCTTCATGAAGTGGGCACTTAAGAAGGTCTTCTATGGCATGTTAGAATGACTAGTTCCAAAAGCATGAACAAGACGTTTTGTGGCCAAATATTGTCAGGCTAAACCAAAACATCAAGCAGTTTGGTTTGCTTTTGTACTGTGGCGTGAGCTGCTATGCTTATAGACTACACTGGAATATTGAGACGTTACATTATGGAACGTATATGTAGATGACATGTGGCTGCCTAAAATGTTCCACAAAATATTCCAGCACTAGCTGCTAGGGGAGATGGGAAGAAGAAAGTGTCCATGTTTCTAAAGGCCATTCCTGAAATATATGCCATGCAATTCAAGTGGCTGTCTTATTCTTTAAGGACGTCAGCTTTGCGATTTTTCATTTGGGAACATCTGCACTTTTGAAGTTCTGACCACTATCGGATATCATAGGAAACTCAGAGGCCAAAATTCACCCTCACCAGAGTTTCATGGGGCCCAGATGAGTTGCTGGCACGTATGGTGCCTTGTGGCAGCTCCCCTGAAACCAGGGAGGAACAGTATTAAAAACCAGTACTTGGTCTCTCAGCATTTCATCGGACGCCATGCTGAGAACAGAATTGCACTGGCTCAGGGCAGGGTCGACAATGAATATAGATCTGGATGCTCTGGGTTGTGGCCACTCAGGTCTTGAAGGCTGATTTGCAGGCTCAGGGATCCAACCTCGTCTCTGGGCAACCCACTCCAGTGCTTCATGATCCTCACAGGGATTTTGGTTTTGATCCCTTACCTCCAGCCTGAACCTCTCTAGTTTCAGGAGGTGCCGCCGTCTCTCACCCTCCCACCAGGCAGTGCTGGGAAGAGCCTGTCCCCATCCCCTTGATACCTTCCCCATAGGCACCGGGGTGTGCTGTGAGGTGCCCCGATGCCTCCTCTGCTCCATGCTGAACCAGCCCCAGCCCCACAGACCCTCCTTGCCTCCCCTGAGCCTCTCTGCTCTGTCAACGTGTCTCCGGGACCCCACGTGGGATGTAGTGCCCTCATGAGGCCTGGTGGGTGCTGAGCAAAGGGGATCACCCTTGTGCCCTCCAGCTAGGGCAGAAAGAGAGGAGAAAACCCTGATGTCACCGAGTCCCCGAGCGATGGGTTCTGTTGTCAGCGACGGATGGGCTGTGTCACCTAGCGATGGTGACCAGGCGACCCTCGCTGCTCCTATGCGGGCACTGAGTCCCACTGAGCTGGCTCATGCCCACACTCCAGCTGAGCAGCTTGTGAGGCTGGAGTGCTGAGCGAGGCCTTGGAGCTGGTGTCCTGACTGGGGAGCTGTTGCTTGCAGCTCTCTGTGCCCGACCCCAGAGCCGTCAGCAGATTATCCCCGGCCCTGCCAGCTTTAGGCAGCCGGGGCACCCAGGAGGCGCGCTCGAAGCAGCAGCGGTGAGCTGGGTGGGGAAACCTCACCCTGGGGAGCTGGGAGGGTTTCCTTCTTGAGGGACCTGGGCATTTCTTCCACCCCTCGCCGGGCCACCCAATGACCGTGGCCTCTCTTCCTTTTCCAGCACAACACCCGCTGCTGCAGCGCCAAAGGGAGGGAGCAGTTCATCACCCCCGGCTCCCCCCGCCCACCGCAGTGAGTGGAGAGCATGGCCATGGAGGTAGGCGACCGCTGTCCAGTATGCCTGGACAGCTGGGATGATGCTGCCTACGTGATGCCGTGCCTCCACCAATTCTGTTACGGGTGCATCCTGCGGTGGGCTCAGAGCAAGCCCGAGTGCCCCCTCTGCAAGAGGAGAGTGCAGTCCATCGTGCACTCGGTGCGGGCGGACGATAACTTTGAAGAGGTCGTCCTGAGACCATCTGGGTTGGCATCAGCGTCGACTGGGACCCGCCAGGCAAGAGGAGCGCCCAGGCAGCCAGCCACCCAGAGCCCCCCGCGCCCTGTCACACCCCAGCCGCGGGTGGTGGAGTCGGGGCCCAGGCCTCCAGTGAGCGGCCTCCAGCCCGACACCTGGGCCTCCCTCTTCGACGAGCACCCAGCTCTCCTCCAGCGCTTTCTGCCCTGGCTGCAACAGCAGCTGGGGCTGATCTTTAAGGAGGAGCCTTCAACGGCAGCTGTGCTGGAGGACCTCATCCTGTCTGTCCTGGGCTTCTTTGGGCTGGACGAAGGGGTCCTGGTCCGGCTGCTGCAGGCCAGCCTCCAGGATCGCGCGGCGACGTTCGTACGGCAGCTGATCAACGTCGCCGTGCAGCGCTGCAGCAGGGAGGCCCACCGCCTGCTGGGCCTCGAGGACGGCCATGCCGTCGAGGAGCGGGAGGGCAGCCCTGCGGCTGCCCCTCGGCCTGCTGCCTCCCGAAGGGGGTCTCCTGCCCCTGGCCCAGGCCCCTCCGGCAGCCCTGCGGGAGCCGGCGAAGAGGAGCGCCCCGGCACCTCAAGCGCTGCTCTTCGTGGGGGTCCCAGCAGCCCCCCCGACGCCCCCGTTCCCACCCACGGGGAGCAGGAAGAGCCGCAGGAGGATGCGTGTGAGGCTGGGGCAGGTCCCTCCACTCCCAGCCGGGGCAGGGACCGCTCCCCTGGAGGGCCTTGGCGAGCCCCGAAGAGGAGGGCCGGCAGCTCCCCGGACTCTTGCCAGCCACCCAAGAGGCCACCCCACCGGCCCAACTAGGACCAGGCCCCAGGAGCTGCCGAAACCAGGGCCGGGCCAGCAGCTGGGGCGCGAGCCGGCCTGCAAGTCCATCAGAAGGCCCCAGATCTATCAATCCAAATAAACTGCCCGCAGGCAAGTGCGGCCCAGCTCCAGGCCTGCATCTCTGCAGCTGGTCCCCGGACAGATGTTTCCAGCCGGGGGGTCTCCAGGGCCAGCCCGTGCCCCATCGCTCATCACCCCAGGCCCGTCCTCCTCCTCACCGCACCCTCTGCCCCACGTCGCGGGGCTCCGCTCTCCTACCAGCCTGCGCTGCCCGGGGCAGCCTCCCTACGGCGGCACCCAAACCCTCCTCCTGCGCCGAGTCACCAATGGTGCTGCTCTCTGCATCAACCTGGGGTCGTACCCTGCCAAGGCATCAGCCCCAAGAACTGCAGCACGGGGAAGCCCAAAGCCCTGCACCTGGGGAGGGACAACCCCCGGCACCAGCACTGCGGCAGGCTGCCTGGCTGGAAAGCAGAAACAGCCCTGGAGGTCCTGGGGGGCACCAACTTTTTTGGAAGTAAAAAGATTTCCTTCAAGCTCAAGCTCTGAACACCCAGAGATGCTTAAGAATCTCAGTTTTCATTACGAGGAAATGTTTTTGATCCTTGTGACTGCAGAGGAAAAGCTGAAAAGAAACAAAGAGGAGCAAAGCAGAGAGAGTAAGTAAACAAAACTCCGGGTTTCCCCACTTTCTGACTGTATAGCACCAAGAAACCCCGACAAACCAAAGCCAGGGAGTTTGGTGACCAATTTTCTTGAATTCAATTGCAATTTTGCAAATTTTGCAACTTGCAATTTGCAAATTTTCCAAATTTCAGAGCAGAGGTTATGTAGCACCTGTTCAAAACACTAAGGCTATTAAAAGGCTATTCAAAGGCTAGCTCTACCCTGAAAATATTTTTTTTTTCCCACAGTAGACATTTGGGCAGCCTGATGGATCACTATTCAAAGTCTGCATGAGAGATCCTTGGTCTTGTACGCACTTCTAGGCTCGTTGTAATACTAACTACATGGGCAATTACCTAAAGGCTATGTACCTCAGGTATCTCAGGGACATCTCAGGTACCTCAGAGAAGTAGGACATGAACTTGACGTCGGGGCCAACACACACAGGGCTGTTTACATTTCCCTGGGACTGCAGAACATTTCTGGAGAGTCTTACCTGCTCTTTTACCCACACAACTTTACCTATGCTTTATGGTACATACAAGACCCTGCCTGCGGCAAAAAAATCCACAAGTTAGTATAGTCACGGAATGTTGTTAAAAATGTAAGCAAGCTTGATGAACATACCAAAAGTCCAGCTTGTCAGTAAAATATTTCTAAACCGCAGAGTGGAGGCCACATCATTTAGAAAAGGCTCCCAGACTGCTCAAGTGTTCCTGAATCCTAGATTGTCACACAAGGTGTTTCAAGTATTTGTAGTAATCATGGCTGAAACTTCAAAAAGACCACCGGTCGATGTTACGCACATCAGATTGTAGGGATCTTGTGTGATCTTCACAAGTCCTCCTCGATGACCGTTTCAAAAGATGGCAATTACTGGTTGCCTGAAATACGCTAACAAAGTTAATAACACTGACGCTAGAAAGGTTTTTTTCCAAATCTTAGTACGTGCTTGTGCATGATGTTGTTTGAGACTTCAGGGTGCTGTTCTAAATACTGAAAAGATGATAAATAATGCAAAGTTATGAATCACCATTTATTGCAAATGCCAGAAAATCCTGAGGTGGAACCTGGCTATCTGAGAAGGTACACAGTGTAGTATTGCCTGAAATGTGTGCATGTTCATCAGACTGCTCAAACCTGTGGAGGATTAGATGATGGTCTCAAATTCCATGGGACCACAAAAACAACGCAGGCAGCGAAGAAGAGCATGTTGGGCGCATCTTACAGATGCACAATACTTAGCATACATCCATAATACACATACGATACCATACGAATTAACTGTTTGTTTCCAACTTTTTTGGGATTTGCCAGGGTACAAAAAACAATCTAGACAAAATTATGACTCCAAGTTTTAAAAAAAAAAAAGGTGTCAAATTGCTTCCTGATTTCATTTTGTTTCATTTGGGTTTTGGATCCTTTTTACATTTCTAAACTTCCAACTTGTTTTTAATTGCCAGTGTCTTTTTCATTCTACTGTCACCCTGGCCACATTCTTTACTCTGGATGAACTCCTCTGTCCTGACAAACTGCACAATCTTTTTCACTCTTTACTCCCTTTTTCTTTTTTTATTGTTCTGGGCCTTTGTATTCTGGTGAACTCCAATATGGTATTTTTAAAAGTTCTCAAATTAAATGGAGGAATTGTAATTAGCTTATTAACTCCCAGTCTCTGTCTTAAAACTCGTTATTAATTATAGTAATGTATTTTATACCTCTGAAATAGCTAATCTATTATTTCCCTCCCCCCCCACCCAGGAAATAATATGGGCTATGGACGCGGCTTTTGACAGTTGCTGGAGGACTAGTGTTGCTGCTTGTGTCTCTGAAGACCTTTTTCCCATCTTTCTGGGAAGATCTGATCTACTTCTTGAGGCGCAAGAGCTTAAAAGCAAGAGCAAAGAAGTGGGCAAGCAGTGGAATTCTCTCCATAATTGACCTTTTCATGCAGAGAGTGGGAAAGATTCCCCGCAAGCTGTTCCTCATCTCCGAAGGGAAGGTGAACACCTACCAGGATGTGGACAGGAGGATCAGCAGGGTAGCGCAGGTCTTCCTACACTCTGGGAATCTGAAAACAGGCGACACAGTGGCCCTGCTGATGGGTAATGGACCTGACTTCAGCTACGTCTGCTTCGGGCTGGCCAAGCTGGGCTGTGTGGTGGCTTTTCTCAGCTTCAGCATCCACCCTAGATCTCTCCTGCACTGCGTTAACACACGTGCAGCAAAAGCAGCGGTGATAGGAGAAGGTAAGTTCTGTACTGTGTTTGACTTACTACTGACTTTCCACTGCTTCATGCTTTTGCTCAAAAACAGGAAATCAGAGCCATTCCAAGCTGCAAGCACTTCCTAGAGACATACACATATGCTGGATAAAAAAGAGGGGAAAGCGATAGTCTTGTTTAAATTTCAAATGCATAAGCACCAAAAATATGTGGAATTAATTAGTGTAATAAAGGACTCAGATCCGAAACTCTCCAATGTACCAGCAGAAACAATCATGCATCAGCAAGAGAACAGCCTGGGCAGATGCTTCAGCATCATCTCATTGCCGTTTCTATTTATTGGCTTAGGTAGCTACAACTCCACTGACTACAGGCAGACTCAGATTCCCTTTGCTAGTGGCGATTTCCTTCAGCTCAATATTTTCACATACAAATTTATGGTTACTTCAGAACTCTTTTAAAGTGGTGGTCCCAAGGTAGCGCTGCTTGGAGCAAAGAGTACAGCATGTTGAGCTGCAATTTTGGCCCTCTTACTGGCGTATTAGGTAATACTGGGCAATTTATTCAACCTTTCTACTCCTCTTTTCCCATCTTTCATACAGGTTGGCAATACTTCCATAACTCCATATGAACCCATGAGGGCTCATTAGTTGGTATGTGTACCAAGACATAAAACAAATGTTCTAACATACCGACGTAATGAAATCCTGTATATTAGCATCACCAAGTAGGAACAGGGAGTTCCTCAGGACACATACCAGGATGTATGACACAGGTGCAGTTTCTGCTACTAAGGAAATGGACTGAAATCTAGGACTGCTAGGAAAGACCCGTAACCATATTACGCGCTAGGATAAATGTTTTCTCTCTCTTCTGCCGATCCTGTTGTTTTTATTTCAGCAGAGACTGTTCAGTCTTCTTGACCTCACTTTGTGCGTACTTCCCAGTGTTGTCCTCGCCTTCAAGGACAGAAAAACCCACCTTTAAAATACATTCTTCACAAGGGAACAGCAACAGCAAAATCGCACATCTCTACTTCCGTTATTAGAAATAAACCAAACCGTTCCTCTGCCTGACCCTCCCTCCTAGCCATTAGCTTCCTGTTTTTCTTGCTCTCTGACAGGCCATTCATGGTTTCAGACAACCTACTCCATAGTCATGTGGTCTCCTTTACAGCTTCTTTAATCTTTTCCTCCAGTCAGGGTGAGAGTCCAGTCCTTCCATTATGTGCCAATGTACCATACGACCGGCCCAGAATTATGTCCTCCAAACACAGCAAATGAAATGAAATATTTAGTATGTGAACGGAACAAAGTCTCTAAGCTTAATTAATATATTCTAATCAGGTGACATAATGTAATCTGTTAATTATTCAGTAAAATGAATTGTAGGGAAAAAAGTAATGGCCTACAGCTTTTCTAAAATCCGAACACCATCATTATGCCTCAGAGAACATTCATACAGTGATAGAAGATACTTCTTATGAAAAATTAAATAGTACACAAACAGGAATGCAGCACAGCCATGTGTATTTAGCAACCTTTTTCAAAACTGTTCAGCTTGTGATTTTGACTTTTAGAAATGAAAGGCTTAGTCCGTGTGATTTAAGTTGTTAGCCAACAGTGTATATGCCTTCCTGTATTCATGTAGTATTGCCTACTTCTTCAACCCATTAGGCAGCCAGAGGCATATAGTATAGTGTCCTTTTTCAGCACTTACAGTCTGTAACAAGACTGTCCTCCGAGGTTTGTATGACTAAGCTTAAAAAATGTGTTTGTCAGAAAATACTCTTCCACCTAATGAGGCCTTTGTACCTACTGCAGAGAACATACGACAATGTGAGAGAAATGCTATGGAAACATTTGCTGTATACTGAATGTATTGTAGTTAGGAGTACACAGCAACATCACTACACTTCTTCCATTACACTGAAACAGTCGTTTCAACAGAGTAGTCCTTTCCTTTGGTACAACGCCCTGCCTTGCTGCTTATGGTCCTCTTAAGCATATAAACTAACAGAGCGTAATTGACTGCTTTCGCTTTTAACAATTCACTCTCCATACAGCCAGCAAACACACTGCGTTCTAAGGTGCAACGTCCGATTCCCTTTCAGTCAGATGCTTGAAGATAGCTGCAAAGCTGAGGAACTACAGAACAGGAGACCTGGGACATCCAGGAGACAGAAAGGAGGCTTCAGCTGTATGTGTGGGCATGCAGTCACCAGTGAAACACTACGGGTGTGGAGCTTCAGGAGAGCATCTGCTTGGATAAAATGAGTATGTTCAGAGTACCCACGCAACCTTCCTATGAGTGATGCACAGGGGCAGAAAGGATCTAACTGAATACAGGACACTAATCAAAATACAAAATCAAAAAGTTGGTAAGAAAATATCTGTTTACTTATCATTCAGATGCTGGAAAAAGCACTGGTTATACACTTAGCTAAATTATAATGTTCTCATGTCTTTTATAGGTAATTTCTCAGTACTTACACAGAACAACGTCCACTGTATGTAGCTGAAGTCAGATTAGATTCATTCCTTTCTTTGCTTGCCTTACACTTCTCTGAAGCTGTCTTCTGTGCCTCTCTGCCTCAATCAGATAAACTTCTTAACCTATTCCTATTAACGAAACAGTAGGGTGAGCTCCAAAATGGAACTTTTGCTGCCTGCTGATTAGATTGCTTTTAGCAAGGGTAGCGTGTTGTGTAACTGAAAAAGCTGGCAGATGACTTGGAAAACAGAATCTTCACTTGAATTCTTAGTGAATGTTTGGGCTCACTGTGTTTGGAAAGCCTTCCTGTTTGTCATTAGTCCTGTGGTTGCCTAAATACTGGAAGATAGTTAATTGTGCATTTCGATGCCGCTGACTACTGTCTTAGCCTTTTGTGTTTTACTTCAAACTCAGGCTCTGAACACCCAGAGATGCTTAAGAATCTCAGTTTTCATTACGAGGAAATGTTTTTGATCCTTGTGACTGCCGAGGAAAAGCTGAAAAGAAACAAAGAGGAGCAAAGCAGAGAGAGTAAGTAAACAAAACTCCGGGTTTCCCCACTTTCTGACTGTATAGCACCAAGAAACCCCGACAAACCAAAGCCAGGGAGTTTGGTGACCAATTTTCTTGAATTCAATTGCAATTTTGCAAATTTTGCAACTTGCAATTTGCAAATTTTCCAAATTTCAGAGCAGAGGTTATGTAGCACCTGTTCAAAACACTAAGGCTATTAAAAGGTTATTAAAAGGCTAGCTCTGCCCTGAAAATATTTTTTTCCCACAGTGGACATTTGGGCAGCCTGATGGATCACTATTCAAAGTCTGCATGAGAGATCCTTGGTCTTGTACGCACTTCTAGGCTCGTTGTAATACTAACTACATGGGCAATTACCTAAAGGCTATGTACCTCAGGCATCTCAGGGACATCTCAGGTACCTCAGAGAAGTAGGACATGAACTTGACGTCGGGGCCAACACACACAGGGCTGTTTACATTTCCCTGGGACTGCAGAACATTTCTGGAGAGTCTTACCTGCTCTTTAACTGACTGAATGCTTCATGTGTTCTTTCTCTCTCCAGGACTTCCCCTGCCTCCCTGCCTTCAGGGAAAGTACACCAGAGTCTACCGACTCATTGGAACAAGTAAGTTTATTTCTGACCACGCAGAGATACAAATCTGGATACACGTGCAGCAAAATGCCCCTTTGTGAAACCTGGTGAAAAGAACGCAAAGGAGAAGTAACACAGTCACATTGCAAGCAGTTACCTCTTACTTTGACAGAGGGCCTTGGCAAAAAAAACCCAAACCAAACCATGCCAAAACTGGACCGTTAGTCGATACTGTAAGAAGAATACAAAGGCTTTGCTGAGACTGCCAATTAAGCATGCACTGGGTAAGATGGGGAACAACTGAGTTGTATGCATTTACAGCTAAACCCCAAGTTATTCATCAGTATATGAATAATTATTTTCTCCAGCGTGCCTTGAGTTTGTCTAGATTTAAGAAAATGCTTCGCTGTCCTGAGCAGCTCCTTCTTATGGAGTGTGTTATAAATTCCTGGGCACGTAGCCTTTGTGAATGTTTTGGAGAATCCTGAAGTCCAGTAATCAGAAGCAAGCGAGGTGGTACCGCCAGGATACTGCAGCCAAAAGCAGGTATCAAGCTTGTCATTCCAGGCATAGGGGAGGTCATGGCAGTATGGCTTCTGGACTGCAGCTGACTGTATGCCTGTAGTCTCACTCAGAGAGACGCATACTCTTTCTTAGGAGTCACTCTTTCCTAATATTCCCTCCTTTTCTTCTCCATCTATATATTCTACGTTTTTCCTTTCATCTCCTCTCTTTGGCTTGTATTTAATGTTTCTGCCCCATAGACAGTACCTCGCTCAAACAATTCTGAAACAAGGAATTGGTGGGCCTTCCTGTGCACATTCAAGTGTGAAAAGGGCCAACCTAAATTAATCCTGAAACAACTCTGAAGACCAAAACTCTTTCATGTAGCCTGCTTTAGTCTTTTGTCTGTTTTAGAACAGGGAGTTTTACTTACTACAATTAAATCCACAAGATAAATAGAGGGAGATTAAACCATGATTTTTTTTTCCCCACTGTCGAATAGATGGGTTAGTTCTGCTGTACGCAGGTTCACTGTACGCAGCAGTAGTGTCTATCATTCCAATGCAGCTTATCGGGTCTGTAGTTGTTCTTATTTTAATAATAAGCATATAAATTCTTTAACTTGGCAGATTGTTTGGGATCAACAGAGAAAGACTTTCTTTTTCATCTCTTGGAAAATAATGTTGCTGTCTGGCTGATGAGCACTAGCTCTCCTTTCCAGCATCTTCACACTACGCCAGACAAATTAGACAAGGTGCCACATCACCCCGTTCCATCTCACCGTAAAGTTTTCAGTAACACAAGAAACACTGCTTCGTGTATCTTCACATCGGGAAGTACAGGTGCGGATGTGTGCTAACAAAGTACAACTGCAGCTCTCTGAAAATTTAGCTGGTATAAATTTAGCAACAAAACAGGCGCACAAAAAGACAGAACTTGAATTTTTAAGCCAAGATAGGGAGAAATTCATTTAGTTAAAAGCATAGTACACTTTAAACCATTTTTGTCTTGGCATAACAAGGGCGTAATTCCAGTTAGTGACCTTTCACATAGCTATTCCATGGCTGAACTTTATTTCTTAAACATAAGGCCAATAAAGTCAGTCTCTAACAGCTGCTCAGATTCCATAGTGACAGAATTTCACAGGTCTATACTAAAAAGAAATATGGGCAGTACAAGTGCTTGGGCCTTGGGAGAAAAGTGTTCCCCTGAGACTGACCTGAATAATGAAGCTTCACCTTACTTCCCTGGGAAGCAAAGGGGAATCCTTCCTCTTGTCAAGCCAATCAACTTTGTAAAAGTTTTTCCTATTGCAAATAGCAGCCGAGCAGCGCAGCGGCTCTTCAGAAGCTTTCCCATTCTCGCTTTGTGGCGAGGGAACACTGTGTGCGCAGTCGGTCTGCACTCGCCTGTGAAGGGTATGGACTTTCTCCCACAGACACAGCAGATGAGAGGATTTAATAGCCTTACAGGCAGAAAGACTAAAGAAGCTGAGAGACTAAGGAGATGTACTCATGAGGTAAAGACTAAAGGAGGGGACAGACAAAGACTCAGAAGAAAAGACAATTCTCCCTCTACCTTCCAAACATAATTCTGTTTGCAGCAAAATTATTAATGCAAGCAGTACATTTATAATTATTTGCTTTTCTCCCATTGACAGGTTTCCCAAAAGCCGCTATCATCACTCATCTAAGAGCTCTATCTGCCTGCTTAGCATTTACTCAGTGTGGTGCAGTTTCTCAGCATATTCTGAAGCTCACTCTTCCCTTGTACCACATGAGTGCTTCTCGGCATCAGTGGATGCACTGAATTAGGCAATCTTTGCCTTCTAGTGAATTTTCATTAACTTGAGAATGCTGTAACATTCTGTTGTTTGGCAAGTATCTCCGTTTGGTGAGTAACTCAAATATTATGTCTACCAATAGACTTGTGTCATTTTCTCATTTTTATCACCTTCTACGGTCTGCAAACAATATCTAAGATACATGCCTAGTTTTTGAAGCTTAGAACAGATGCCAATCGTTACACAGATCCACCATAACATGACTTGAGGTCTGCGTATTGCTCATACCACTGCGTATGTTCTGCAGGTTTAACTTAGAATCATATTTGTATCCTGTACCAAAAGTCTAAAAGGGCATTCACATAGGCATCTCGGCAGTCAGGCTTGATTTTTAGTGTCAGAAGGTACAAATGCATTGCGGAAGCTTTAACTAACCTTCAGAAGAAGGTCAACTAAATCTGTGTTGGAGCTTTTTGAGTCACATATTTGAGTAACACCTACAGAATTGGATTCTTTATATTAAAGGGAAGGAAAGGAAGAACTACGGAGCCTCCCCTTTTGATTCTGATAAGGGGGGTTATTTGTAGAGAGCTAGCAACCAGGTGTTTTTTCAGGTATGTCCTCCTGTCCTGTCCTTAGAGTCTTGCCCAGATGCTGGTTTTTGGTATGCTAAGTATACACCTGGACTGTTTTAAAAGCCATTTCAGTGCTTTGTTTCTTAGGGAACAGCATGGGCAGGCATGCTGGGCTACAGCAACTGATCCCAAGACTGCTGCTGCCGAACCAAAACACAAAAGGGATGGGAAAAGGCACCTTAAAAGTGCAAGGAATACACCCCTCGTGTACTCCCCACAGGACGACCTTCTGCAACAGGACAGGAGAGCATCATCTGCAAAGAGCAGGAAAGGGCCCCACATTACATCTTCTGAAAGTTTGAGCAGACCGTTTTGTGCTGTTAGGGGATGCCGAGAGGCATTCGGCAGTTTTGCCTCTCCCTAAATACTGACAAATTGCCTGAAAGGCACAAATTTGACTGCGAACAAGATGGGAACCTAACGGAGAAAGCACACAGAGAGAGTATACATTTAGAGAGAAGTGTAATTTTTAGAGAGTTTAAAGAATTGAGGAAAGCTATTTTTTCACTAATAGGTTACTGTACTAAGTAAATGTATCTTCAAATGCAGTTAGCATAGGTTATCTACGGTGCCTCAGGACAGCAGTGCCCTCTTCTCGGAAAAACCTTTGGAACAGACTTGTCTTTATGGTTCCATTAGATGGAGAAAATCTATATGGAGCTCTAGGGTCTATATATCTGGAACTGATTAAACCTGTTTGCATTTATGTGTTCTCTGACTAAAGCTTTTTTTAGCTAGCTTACTACCAAAGATACTATCAGTACTAACTGATGAACATCTACACATGTGTAAATTCTTATTAAAGCAGATAAAAACAATCTTAGAAAAAACCCTCAAAATTACAAAAAACATATCGTTACTTTAAAAAACATCTTAGGGGAGGATAATAGGATGAATGCTGAACTCACAATTTTCTGAGTGGACAGATAATTCAGTCCCTTCTGAAAAAAACAGATGTGTCTTGAGAAAGAGTTCATCCTAATCAAGAGTGACAAACAAAAATATGAAATTCTCCTGCAAAATTGGATTTAAGATCAAATCAATCTTGAAAATTTTTCAGCAGTCCATATGTAGGCTCTTTCCAATATAACTTGCAACCATGGTTGACTGATTTTGTGAAAACCAGACAGGCTGAGAGTTGTTCTTCTCAACCTCCCTGACTTGACTCTAGAAGAAGAGCAGGGGCCCAGGGACAATGATGCATAGAACCAGTGTACTCCGAGGCTCTGAGATAGTAGGTTTTTCACTTGACTTTTGCTAGCTTTATTTCTTGTTTGCAGAAGGATATTAGGAAGAGGTTTCTAAGAGCATGCAGGGAGTGATTTCAGTTTTGCATTATTTGTGCTCTGGTTTGGTTTGAGGTTTTTAGGGTTTTTTTGGTTTTGGGTTTTTTTTTTTTCCAAAACTCGTCTTTCCATGTAGAAAAATCTGACTTTATTAAAATACCATCAAGGGATCATTTAAACAGAAAATCTCAGCAATCTGTATTCATAATACACATTTAAAATATTTAGTACCTGTGTTTATTGAACTTTTAATCTTATCATTACAACTTTTTAAATAATTACCAAGACAAATTCATGCTAGCTATTCAGTTTGGAGCAATCCCACCTGGTAATGACTGAACATTATTACCATCTGGCAGCTATTCGGTGCCTGTGTGAAATGACTTGGTGGTCTAAGCGTGGATCCTGTCCTAAGTGTTGCCAAAAGAGAGAAGGAGCTGGCAAACTTATTAGCAGTCTCAGCTCAGAAGCCAAAGACTAAATGATCTGGGAGCTGTGGAAATGGAGTAGCAGTGTGAAGAGGAAATCAGGCATGTTACAGATCATGTTACAGATCAAGACGGAAAAACAAGAACTGAAAAGTGGCCTGTTTCAGCAAGAGAAGTGAAAGAAAATGTTGGCTACATTGAAAACACCGTACAAGTAATAACAGTGCTTGAAAACTGTGTGTTTTGAGCTTTTCCCTTAATGTAAGCCACCTTTCAAATGAGATTATTTTATATACCACTTCTGCTCTCGTACACTGACTATCGTGTGTAGACCAACTTGTTCATGAATTGGCATTTGAGTCACTGCTGTACAGCAAATGCTTACACAGAAAAATAACACAGGAAGGCGTTTAGCGTATTTGTATTTAATGTCTTAAATGAAGTTTAACAGCTGGAAATGAGAGGAGAGCCAGTACCATAAAATCAGCCAGCTCTCTGCAGAGCATTGCCAAGTGTCCCATGAACTAGAGATTTTGTGATCAGCTGCACCAATGAAAGTTAAAGAAAATTCTTATTTTGAAACAGAAACTTCCAAGCTCGCATGTGGCTTTGATAGAGAAATGAGTAAGAAATAAATGCTG
Organism: Gavia stellata; assembly: GCF_030936135.1. Classification (NCBI taxonomy): domain Eukaryota; kingdom Metazoa; phylum Chordata; class Aves; order Gaviiformes; family Gaviidae; genus Gavia; species Gavia stellata. The sequence continues at coordinate 469,436 of NW_026776670.1, read as the reverse complement.
CATTTAGACTGAGATTTCACTGTACCTGTGAATCAGATCATTCTGTCTAACTGAAGACATTCCATAGTAAAATGGTATGATTCATTTTAGTCAGTAATTGCATCCAATTTTCACTGACACAGGCTGAAATGGAACATTGCATTTTACTTGAATTACTTCTTTGTTAGGATGTTATGCAAATCACTGCAACTTCCAAGCATCAGAAAATGCATCTGGTGAATGAAGGATTTAATCCAGAAATTATAGCTGAACCTCTGTACTTCATGCATCAGCCTGCACATTCCGATATTCCTTGGACAAGAGAGCTATACAAGAATGGGGTTTCCGGTGAAATACGTTTATAAAGCATACAAATAAAACTACAATACAGAAAGTAAATGTCAAGTATACTCCTGCAATCATTTCAACAAAAGCCAGGATGCACTATTTGTTCTAAAAACACAAGATAATTTGTTCTAAAAACACAAGATAATCAAATTAGTCTTAATGTGATAGAATTTACCTCTTCATAAGACAGAGCCACAATAGTTACGTGCATTGTGTAAGCTGCGCTGCATCTGCTCATATTACTTCCAGTGCTCACACATGCAAATTTTTATTTTACACTTCTCACCGATTCAAATTATTTTTGCCTAAGCCACCAGTATCTTACCTTAGCTGAATATTTCACTCCTTTAGATCATCATACTGATTCTGCTTTTAGAACGCATAAATGAGTAGATGAATAATGTCATAGGCAATAATAAAATATAAAATGGGCAGTCAGAAACAGAAGCAAAATACTGCGCAAGCACTGCATGTAGACTTCAGTTCAATGTCTGTTAATTATATTATGTAATATTTAATCGCAATATTTTATGTGATGCTCAATTTCAGATTTTTATGGAAAATAAACATTCTATGTCAAAATACAGTTGTAGTATTTAGTGGTCGTGATTTTTCACAACTTACACCACAACTAACACAGATTAAAGTCTCCGCAAAAATTCATCCCCACTGACACATGACCTCTTCCTTTACTTGTCAATTGTCATATTCCTGAAATAGAGTTCTCATGAAAACAGGGCAGAAATGACAATAACTTCCAGCTTTTGCTGGAAGTGAACACCCAGAACCTGTTACAAGGTGAGGTGACCCCTGAGGCCTCTCCTGCCCACGCCCCTGGGGGGTCCCTCACCCTGGAGCCAGGCCTTGGGCTGACCGATGGCCTTGTGAGGAGTGGGGCCCGGCTGTTCCCCCCGCGCTGAGTTACCGGGGTGCCTCTGCCCGCCAGTGCTTCGCTGCTTTTTGTTTGTGCAGATTAGCCTTTAATCACGTCACCTAACATTCTAGGTAGTTCCCAGGCGTGCCTATAGATTTTATAGGATGATAGATAAGCCATAGTCATACCAGCTGTAGGAATACTATTGAGTGTGTTTGCAGGTAAGAGAACATCGTTATTTCTTGGTCTAGGCTTTTTTTTTCTAGTTGTCTCAGTGATGAACGCTGAACGTATTGGTTTAAGTCTTTATATGCTCCTGTGTGTGAGTGTGCACAAAGCCCTGCCTTCTTCAAATAAACCTAGGGCTCTGACAAATTGAAAAATAGTTGAAAGGCTTTCTGTTATGATTTCTTTCTTAAACCTTTGAGAGGAAAAATGTTAAGGGTGACTCTGACATATCCGACTGCCTCTTGTTAAGCTTTAGGTCTTGTTACATCCATCTGTGCTGGATCTGAGAAGCAGAAAATGTCTTCAGGGGTTTCATCTCAGATGCCCCAATTCAAAAGCCAGTTACGGGAGGCGTCTCATGAGGCCTTGCTCCACCAGCCCAGAGGACTGCTGGAAGGGAGGTGCTCCTTAAAACGAGCCATGAAGGAAAGGTGGTGGAAATCCTCCTCGTGCGAAAGGTCTGTCTTATCATGAGAAGTTGTCAGGTGAACGGTGGGGATGACTTGTTCAAGGTTGACTGAGGAGAAGACCGTCAGACAGTTACAGGATTGCCCAGCTCTGTGGCTCAGGGCTGACCCCTCAGCAGCAGGTGGCCACAGCTCTCATTGCATGGCCCTGCATGGGCCTTACGCATGCATCACTGCCCTCCTGTAGTGACATTCTTCACGCCTCTGTCACCATCTCCATCAACTACTAATGGAAGTACCTCTTGGTAAAGTTAGTGTCAAGAAGTAGAAGAATCTGGTCGTTTTTCTGCCTTTTTCAGTGTGAGATGTAGTTTGGGGTATTCCTAATGAAACCTTGGGTTGTAAATTGAACAAGCCACCTCTCATGGTCATCACAGCTTTCCTCACATAGTAGAAGCGATCCTCCTTGCAGAAATACCAATGTGAACAAGATCAACGGTAATAAAAGAAGTGTATCTTGAGTTCCCTTTGGCTTCCTGTGGATAAATGCCATCCTCCTGAAGGAAATCTTTTAATATCCCTCCAAATGCAGTCACAAATGGAACGGAGAGAGGAGAAAAACTCTCCTAACTAGATTTTAATCCCAGGACATGCAAGGTCAAGCTTGGCTGCTTTTCTGAACCAATGTTGAAATAAAAGGTGGGTTTTTTTTCATGAAACACTAAGTTTATCTGAAAGGTTTTGCCGCAATAATTTTTTCAAAGGCTATTAAGCTCAAGTTGTCCATAAGAAAAGTGTGGCGGAGAGGAGCTTTAGCTTTGAAAGCTGGTTGGTTGGGTTTTTTTTCTGAGGGCTACTTCTTGGTGCCGAAGTGGTTCAAGGCTTACCTGCCATGAGCTGCACCACTATCAAGTCATAAGACTTACAGAATAAACTTGCCTAAAGGAGGGAGAATTCCCTTCTTAGCTCAACATACATGGTTCAGGTTAATATGTTCTTATTTCCTTCTTCCCCTAGGAATTTTCCTCTGGCAAAATTGAATGCTTCAGTGGACACTGTTTGAAATCAATGAGAAAAAACATGCCGCCCTGTTCAGACTCTAGCTTTGACAAAAGCAAGGAAATATTAAGTGAAAATGTCAGTCGAAGACACTTTACGAGGTATTGTATTTCTAGATGTCCAATCTCTGTTCAATTCATAGAATTAAAAGGAAAAGTGAAAGCATGCACAATGAGTCACATCATGATAAATCTACAGCTAAAAATCTGCGGGGGAGTATGATTATGTTAATGTCAGTGTCAGTGTCTTAGAACCAGAATCACTCTTCTTAGTAAAAGTCTTCTGCTTGTATAAAAAACGTGCATCTTTTCCCAACTCCTTTGAGATCTCTCCTCCGCTTTGGTTACTGAGATGTTATTTGCACTATTGAGACTTCAAGATTAGCCGGTTGGGAAAGTTGCGTCCTTACCGAACTGTCTGCATATGGTACGCAGCAGACTTGGGATCTGAATCCTCAGTGTGGTCCACAGGCTTTTCTTTGCATGATGTGGAGCACTGGATTACAAACTTGGTCAGGTTCCCTAGTCTTGATGGGGAACAGTACAATACAAGACTTCTATACAATATTCTAATACAATCATTCTTTTCTTCTTTCTCTCCTCTGTTCTCTTTCTTAATGTAGGCGGTTGGCAAAGCCAAAGTCAGACCAAAAAAAAGGAAGAATATAAAGAAGGTAAGTAGTGGTAACTCCCTAGGATTCCTTTTTACTCTGGTTTCTGAGAAGGATTGCGTTTGGTCACACCATCTATTTAACTTGGCCACAAAAACTGCTGAACGCATCAACCCAAAGCAGCTGAAGTTGTGAAAATAGATAGTGAAAAGATAGTGAATTTCCTATGAGTTTTACGAAAAGAGGTAGGTGAGAATAGGAGGATATGCTATTAATTCCTGTCAGGCTTGGGGAGAACACAGCGTGAATTCCAGCCTGCTCTTAGGCACTAGTGCCTGAGAATCTGTTCCTTAGCTCAGGTTTCTTTGTGACACGGATTTTCTGGAGTCTGCAGGACACAAATTAATTGAAAATCGTTCTTGCAAATAGGAGGTAATATTTGAGTTAAAAAGTAATTCAGTCATGAGGCGCACAAACCCGCTGATGTGGGGAAGGTGTCACTGAAGTTCAGTGATTCACCTTGGAACTGAATCACTGTGCTGAGTACACAAGCAGGCTTGGTGCTGTGAGGCTGCTTGCTGGCAGCTGGGAAAATGCGTTATTTCCAGGCAGCGTCCTGCCAGCCATGGATGGGCTGAACGCAGGAAGGGGCCTGAAATGCGCTTTGTGTGTAGTAATTCAAGTTCTAATTGTGCACTACTTCCTCACTGACCTCTCTTAACTGTTTTAATGATAGTGCAAGTAACAGACCCGTGGCAAAGGATGCTGTGTGGTAAATACTGGGCAGATAGTTTTTAAAGCAGGCAAGCCTTTGAGTTCTTTGCTATTTGGGAGTTTATCTTGAGACGTTTCTTATCTTCTAGAGCTTTTGTGTCAGGATGCAGAAAATGAGTGATGCATGCTTAAACAATGGACTAAAACCACGCATCTTAAGAAGAGACTTCCCACATAAATAATTTTTTAAAAAAACTATTCGATACAATTTGACATGGATGGAGTAAAAACACCTTAGAGAGAGGTATTTGTTGTTTTCACTTTTCCAGAAAGAAGTAACTGGAATGAACTTGCTTCCTGCATGGAACAAAAGTTGCGTGTTTGTTTTCATCAGATTGGCTTCCCAGTCTATTAAAAAATTGCTATACAAGTCATGCTTTTAGGTAGGTAAACATAATTAATTTAAGTTGAATGCTGTGGTGATGACAATAACTTCCAATTCAGTATTTAAAGAAAAAATCAAGCCACTGCAGATTTTTTTACATTTTACTAGAGCAACGGTGAAATAAAGGGACTAACGTATTTTCTGTCTCAAAATATTTTATACATTAATGCATTGTAGTCACCAGAACACTGAAGACCAGAGCTGATGCAAAAGCTGCACAACAAGTCCATGAAGAAAACGGGGATTTGGAGGTCCGCTGAAGCTGCAGACGTCAACAAAGTCGTTACACCATTACAAATCAATCTGTTTTGTTCGACAAACTTATAACAAAGTAAGTGGGTTTTTTTCATGATCTTACAAAGCTACTAAAATGAGCCTTACTAGCAAGCCTTTCTGCTATGGCATCATATTGGCTAGGGACTTTCTCCTTCTTTTGACAACAGAAAAAGGTATTGTTATTCCTGGCAGCAAGAGCTAAATGTATTCAGTGCTCAGGCTGAGACTTCCCTACGTGCTCTTACGTATACGGTACATCCGTGTGACAACTGCTGGGCTGCAGGTGCCTTCCATAGTAGAGTTCCACCAGGGTGGTGCAGCTTGGAACTTCTGGGTTGTTACTGGCAACCTCCGCTAACATTCCGTGGTCATTGATCAGGTAGGGTCTCCTCCTCTTCCTCTGCCTGCACTGGTATGTCCTGTAATTATTGTTAATACATTGATTTGTGTAAGGTGTGGGCCTTTGTACTTTTCAGCAAAACTGCTTAACCTGTTTTTTGGAAATAGGTGCTTGTGGCTGCTTAAGACTTCCAGGTCTGAGAGCATGTGCGGGAGGATGTATTTGGAAGGTGTTTCATGTGTAAAGAATTTGGGCACAGCCAATGTTGAAATTTGCCACTGGTGTCTCTGTTTTGGGATTGCCAGTTGCAGAGAGGTCTTCATACGAGAGCATCTTTTATGTATGGGCTCGGTGGGTTTATGTGTTGTCTTGTGAACCAAGAAGATCACTTTACGTTGTGACTTTCAGTAGATTTAACTTGCCCTCTAAATGAATTTTCTTAGCATCAGAACTGCCTTCATTTTTAATTAACTTTTCTTCCATGCTTATGAATGTTCTTATAATGCTTGGTTGAGTTAAGATACTGAGGAAAGTTGGATAAAGCCAAAGTGAAGTAGTCCCAGTGTTTCTGCCTGTCTGTCCATGGCTTAATTCTCTTTGTGAAGCCCAAATGGACATTGTTTTCAGAAAGGTTTGCCAAGTGTAACAGCAGTGGGATGTTTTTTCCAGCATGTCTAGTCATGGAAAACCAGCACAAAACTTAGATTACAGTTAAGAGAAGAACAAGCAGCCTGTTGTCTGAGGAAGGCTGTGAGCTGAAAATTACTTAATGCTATCATGCAGAACAACTTAAGTGCTATTAAAAACTGCCATAATTTCTTTCTGTTGTCTTACTATGATCTTTAGAATTCTTATTTTTCTCTTGCTTAAATGGATTTTTTTTACTGTGCTCACCGAGAGGGAAAACAAACCTGAAAACAGTGTATTTTTGCAAATCTCAAACGCTTGTTCTTAAATCTATAAAAAACCTAAACATTTGATCTAATTTTTAAGTAGTGTTTAAAAAATTGTCTGTCAATGATTCTTGCTTTATGAATACTGTATTAAAATATCATATTGATTATGTGTACTGTCTTAAATGGGTGTTTTTGTTCTTGCCTGTCTTTGCTCTTACATGTTAACTTTTTATCTTAGTACTGCAGAAGCAGTCTTGCAAAAAATGGATGACACGGAGAAAATGCGTAGGCGGCGAATGATGGAAGACCTTGGGGTGTTCCACGATGCAGAAGAAGTAGATACAAATTTATTTTACTATTTTTGTATAAGTAGTGTATTTCACGTAGGGGAATTACGTAGTTGTAATTTTAATTGAGCTGAAATAAGTTCTTCCAAAGAATAGCGTAGTCTAAAATAACATTTGTTTTTGCTCTCTAATTATAATTTAACATCTTACTGGTATGATCATGCTACAGATACGCTCTAAGGGTGAAGAAAATACCTTCTTCAGAAGACATGAAAGAGCAGTGATATGCTGAAATACATGTCTTATACTATGCTTTCTGAATTGCCGTATGATTTTTGAATGGACACTGTTTACAAACAGCTGTTTCAGGGCTTGGGTTTTCACTTCAGATCTTACTGAAAGCTGAATTCATTGATGCCTGCTTTATCTATGTTTGTTCTTGTGCCAGCCTTGCCTGTGAGCTTAAATAGTCCTCTGTCCTTAGAGGAACTTACGTTAAAATTATATACAGCAATCATATTTCCTCTGTCTTAGTTTTGCTCTATTAAATTAAGTTCTTCTCCTGTCTTGTTGAATGACAAGCACTTCATTTTTTAAACATCTTCATAGCCGGCTTTCAGAGGTTTTTTTGTTTAGATCTGAAATCCTTTTTTTTAATGAAACCGGAATTGTCCATAGTACTTTGTATATCATCTCTCAAATGCCCGCACAAATTTTATTTTGTCTGCTAGGGATTGCTTTTTCCTGGGCTCTGCCACACTCTTGGATTATTAACCCGTAATTAACAGATACCCTCAGTTTTGTATCTGGATAAGTATTTAACTATCACATGTACTAAACTCTATTTTAGAGCAGAAATTCTTGTTACTAATTCTGGATGCCAGAATGATGTTCCAGTTCTCTCTTCCAGTACCTTGATTTAATCTTTTCTGTCTCTGGAGTGCCTTGATAATATTACTCTGTAGGCAGGCAATATGCCTATGTCGGGTTTTCTGCATATTTGTCACTGATCTTTCTCGTTTCTTTTAATTAGGAAAACCTCGATATGTACTCCCAAGGAGAGAAAGAAATCCAAAGAGCTGCTGAAGAAATAGCTGATAATCAAGGTGGCACTGTAGATTAGTTCTGTTTTAAATTTTCTTTACTACGCTGTAGCCAAAAGCCTTGTCTTAAACAACTGAAATGAGCTGAACTACTCGGTATTTTTCATCTATTAAAAAAATCTATATTGCTGTTGACACTACAAGTCACGGACTTCAGGGCAGTACTGCAGAGAGCTCAGAACAGATATTCAGAGAAAAAAACAGGTGGGAATACAAGAAATGGACGTTATTACTCAGAATGAGAAAGAGTGATCATGCAACAGCAGCAGCAGGACAGTTTTCACGGTTTTAAGCAGCACGGCAAGAGTTTTCAGGAAGTAAGGGACGCTGCCCGGTGTGTATGGAAAGCTCCTCCGGAGGATGAAGATCAGCAGGGGAGAAGATAGTGTTGTTCATTTTTGTGTTCAGCAGGTAGTCAGTGAAAGCTGCTGTCTGGTCCTGTAATTAGGAGCTGTCATCCCAGTACTCAGCGGGAAATAACACGAGGAATCAGGTTAAATGGTAAAAGGCCATATTAACTTTATGTTTGAAGTGAGGGGGAAAAACGTTAAGGTTTTAAGGAGAATGACAGTTGTGATTAAGGCAGTCAGTCCAACGATCCTTGTAGGAGCTTTCTGGATGGAACAGAATGGGTCGAGACTGTACTCAAGGACAGAAAAGGATGTGGCGGTAGTTGAGCCGATGGGTGTTAGGTTTTGCGGTAGACCTCCTCTGCACACCCACAAAGGAGCTCAGAGAGACAGTGGCAGGAGGGGGAGCCCAAATAATACTCCGCCGGGCTACTCCCAGGAGTAGCCATCAGCCCATCAAAGTCCTATCTGCACAAGCCCAGAGGAGCACAGGGGTGCACGACGGCAGGCAGGGACCCAAACCAAGGACTCCAGTCAAGGAGGAAGAGCCACCTTGTCTGGGCCCCTCCCAGGGCTGTCTCAGCGGAGCCATCCGCCCCATCCGCCCCAGCGTCCAGGGGTGAAACCCATCTGGATGAGTCATCGGGGGCAGCTCTCCAGATCACCTTTCCGACTAAGGGGTTACTGCCTAGGGGTGGGACATACTGTGGGATGCAGGGGAAAAGCAGTTCACCCAGGACTTATGGGATCTTTAGGGCAGGAACCAAAGGCGGGACAAGGGTGGGGTTTAGGTGATTCTGGGAGGAACAAGAGTGGGCAAGTAGAGGGGCAAGGGTATAAAAAGGGCCAGTCACGTGTAAATAGTTGGCTGGTCAGTACGCTTGTCTGACTGTGCCCTGCGCCTGATCACCTGTCTGACCATCAGACCATCAGAGCTTGAATAAGAGATGATTTATGCAATACGCAGTGAGGGCAGTATCTTGGACATGTTACACAGCCTGTGTAAGACTTGACCACTGGCAATGGAGACCTACAAAAAGGTTCAAGCTAGATGTCCAGGTGTTAATGAGCACTGGGGTGATCTTGTTCAGAGAACAGTCCGTGGCCTGTTCATGATTGAACCCGTGGCTCCCAGGTGTGCACCTTGGTGATCAGACCTCCTCTATATGGCTTGGTTCAAGTGTGTGGATGTAGGGGTGCTGGGCAGGAGAGACTTGTAGAAAGTAATTACAAATCGTATGTTGAATGAGAAAGAAAGAGTATGGGGCAATTCATTTGTGATCAAAGTGAAAACTCTGGAATTTCAAATTAGGAAAAAACTAAAATATACTTCTATAATTAAAATCATGCCAGGAAGGAGTGGGGAAAGGAAAGCGTGTCAGTGGTGGTGTAAAGAAGATGAGTGGAGCAAGGGGAAGGACTAGAGGAGCAGAAAAGCAGAGAAATTCATGCCTTTGTGACAGGAGCGTTGGAGTACCAAGGACTTGGGATGGTAGTGGTGCCAAAATAATTTTTCAGTTTTCCATGTGCTGTCTATATATCTTGTGTAATTTATCTTGCATTCAGAAAGCAGTGAGACCTTTTGGGGGGAAGAAAAAAATGGGTAGTGCTTTCCAAGGAATAAAATTTTACTTAATTTTAGTGAGCAGGTAGGTGAACAGAGCATGTACATTCCTCACCTGGTGTCCAGCTATTAATGTGAGAGGGTATTATTAAGAACCTGCTAGACAATTATACGCTGTCTTTTGCATTCATATTGTCTTTCATGAAGAAACTTCAAGTTACTTTACAGAAGCTAGTGGCATAAACTGTATGCATTTGACATTGTTTTCTGACTGGGGAGGTTCACACCTGTGGCTTGCCCATTATTGCTCATGTGGCTGAGCTAGGGTTTGGGAGCTAGATTACCATGCTTAGTCTTAGCACTGTAGAGTATTAAAAACATTTCTGTGAAACACTTTCTCAAAATAACAAGGAATTACTTTCTGAAATAGTGGTTTTCACAGGAGCTGCATCTTAGCTAAGCAAGATGACAGTATTGTTGTTACTAAGACTGATGAGACGTCACCCAGCAGTTTCAGTGAGGACAGAACAATATCTATATGTATGTTCCTCTGTGTATTGTAATTTCTGGAATGTGTCTTGCATAAATTGGTCTTAAGGTTTTGCAGGTTTTCAGATCTATTGTGTCATTAACATGAAGGTAATAGTAAAACCTATAGGCATCTGTGCAGTGCATTTTGAATTTAGTATCATTTACAACAGTACTTAAACAGTTTAACGTTATGTCGATTTACAGTAGTTTCATCAGAAGAAAGCGAAGACACTCGAAAGCGTTATGACTTTCGACAGAGGAAAACTGTTGAGCGCTATCAAGCTCCACTGGAAAGTAGGTTATATGCACAGTTTCTCTTAAGAGCTAATTTCTTGCATATAAGCGAGCTACTCTTTTAATGAAAATGTATACACACACTCAACTCCTATTTAAATTTATTACCTTCATTCTGCAGTTAGATTTTATTAAATGTATGTATCCTGTGCACATTGTATTTCTTTGCCATTTGGCATGCTTCCTGTTGTTTTTCAGTAAAAAATGACCTATGTATCCTTGAGAGAATGGTAATTAAACAGAATTGATAACCTTACTCTTGTGGTTTTCAGTTCTCCTTAAAAAGTAGGTGCGTTTTTTCACTTCTACTGTGCGCTGATTTAAAAAAAATAAATACACACACCCCGCCCCCAATCACTTGAAACTTCCCCTGAAATGAGAGATCAGTGAAACACATCACATTTTCTGCCTCTTTCACTATCCTGCTTTCTCTTAAACTTGTTTGTAACATTATTCTAAATTCTTTGCTTTCAACAGAACCAAGGCAACGTAAGAACTATCTTTCGGGCCGGTCTTCACCTGTCAGACAGAGATACTCATTTAGAAGTGCTCAGTCACAAGGCTCTTGCTGCAAAAGAACTAACAGGTTGGTGTATGGTTAGTGATAGTTCTTATTTATCAAGAATGCTGTCAGGCCCCTTACTGAATAATGCTTTCAAGGGGCAAGGGTTTTGAATTGGTGGTAGTTACAGATTAGTAGTATGATTATTGCTGTGGTAGTCTGAGGGTATAAAGAAAACAAATCTTGGGGGGGAGACTATACGTTTTATTAGCCGTTAGATTTTTTTTTTAAATGCAGTATTTGTGGTCACTGATGAGGTGATTATGGAGGTCGTGGCTGAGATTGTATAACTGAAATTCTTTTGTTCTGGAATTGAAGCCAGAATCTCACTCTGAAAATTTTAGACTCTTCAGTCTTGAAGGAGACCAATTATTTTCTTAAAACTGAAGATAATTTAGTTAGAGGGAGAGCCTGTATGGAATTTTTAGTGGAATTTTTTTTAATCACTCAAATACTGATTCTGGTTTCTCTTTGCAATCAGTTAATGTTTCTGTATGAAACTATCATTAAACAAGAAAAATACTAAATGAAATTATAGATGATAAATGGCAAGAGTAATGACAAAGGGGGTTTGGGTCCTGTAAGCAGCTGAAGCATGGAGAACGCTGTCTCTTGCTAGATATGAGAACTTTGTTTAGCATCCCTGAAAGCAGACAGTTATGGAAGGAAGGGTTTCTGAAGCCAGATTTTTAAATCAGTTAAAAAGGTTTATGTTTCACGGAGTGGGTACATAATGCTAAGTGAAACTCTATTTGTGTGTGAGAGAGAGAGATTGGACAAAATGCGTCATTTGTTCATGAAATTTATTTGCAAATTAGTTAAACATTTTCCCTTCCTAAAAAAAATTGAATTTTGCTGTCATAAGGAAAATCATGTAGTGTACTTTGAAATCAGATTCATAAGGAGTACACTGATCTGGAAACTTAATAGATCTCAAAGTAAATTCTGAGATACAATTCATTTAAATTTTGATATCACTTAGTCTGTACTTCAATTTTTTTCGCTTGTTTGTTTAAATGTTTGCAGACGGAGACACACAGTCCACAACAGGGATTCCACATCCTCTTCCTCATCTGATGACGAAGAGCATTTGGAGAGGCGTAGGAAGTGCAGCCGTAACAGAGATTCAAAAAGGTTAATGAAATTGGAGTGTAGGGGAGGGAGAAATCTACTTGGGAGGAGTCTGCACCTGTCTAACCGTGAACTGTTATCCTCTTCATCTTGTATAGTTTCTAAATTGTGGCAATATTTAATCGTATCTCTTGGTACTGACGACTGTAACTGGACTCTCTAAAATTGGATTTTTAGAATTGATTTTTAATAAGCAATTTGATTTCTAGGTGGGAATGGGGGGAGGAACACTTTTATGTAATTTTTAAATGTAAAACTCTACTGCTCCTGTGCTTTACAGTAGTTTATTCCGAAAGAAAACCATCGTAACAGAAAATGTTATAAATAGAGGAAATGACGGCGCTCTTATTACTTAACAATTGGTCTAGAAAAACTATTTTGATAACAATCTAAGAAACAGGTTTTCAGCCCAGTGTCTTTCAGACATGTGTGTCTTCTGGCACACGCATCCCAAAGTCCTTGGGAAGGACCAGCAGTGGTGGGCAGCCTTTATAATGTTAATCCGCACTGAAATAAGTATCCCCTTGGGCTGTAACTTTTTGAATGTAGAAGCAAAAAATCTTTGAAAGATGTCACTGTGTTTTGGGGGGTTCTTTCATCACACAAATCGAGGTCAGTTCACAGTCTCCACATAGGGAATAACTTGTTTGAAGCTTGCATTCATGTATGTGCTGTGTTGACTGGTGTGGCTATTCGTAACTGCTAAGAGTTGTTAAAGTAAACCCAGTTTAATGCCTGCAGTGACCTTTTTCCTTTATTTACTCACAGACATTAAATAGAAAACAATTTGAACAAGTATTTAACTATTTAGGAAGTTTAAGCTCATTTGTAAGGTTTTCTGCATTCACTTGCCATTGTTATAAAAGCAAAAACTTTCTAGCTGCATCCTAAGTTAGAAAGCGCTTTTCTCTTTCTTCTTAATTCAAATCAGGTGTCTTCCACTAAACTTTCGGAAAGATGATTTGAAGGGAATTCACAAGGATCGAATGAAAATTGGAGCAAGTCTGGCTGACGTTGATCCAATGCAAACAGATTGTTCAGTAAGTATTTTTAGTTCATTGTGTCAGTGAGATGTTTCCAGTGCTTATGAAAGCTTTCAATAACGTGCTGTCTACAGCTACCTTGGTTTACAGTTTTCTCTCAAGCAGTTTGAAAATTGCCCAGAGCATTTCCTTTGTGCTGACATACAATTTCTGATGGAACTTTATCAAGGTTGCAGCTTTCTTTAACATATAAAATGTGTTCTTTTGAATTTATCTTTAGGTACGGTTTAATGGTGTGGGTGGTCTTTCTGACCACATTTCAGCTTTAAAAGAGATGGTCGTTTTTCCTTTGCTTTACCCAGAAGTCTTTGAGAGATTCAAAATTCAACCTCCAAGGTAACAGACATTGTTTCATAGAATCATAGAATGGTTTGGGTTGGAAGGGACCTTAAAGATCATCCAGTTCCAACCCTCTTCCATGGGCAGGGACACCTTCCACTAGAGCAGGTTGCTCAAAGCCCCATACAACCTGGCCTTGAACACTTCCAGGGTTGGGGCGTCCACAGCTTCTCTGGGCAACCTGTTCCAGTGCCTCACCAGCCACATGGTGAAGAATTTCTTCCTTATAGCTGATCTCAATCCACCCTCTTTCAGTTTTAAAGCCATTACCCCTTGTCCTGTCACTACATGCCCTTGCAAAAAGTCCCTCTCCAGCTTTCCTGTAGGCCCCTTTTGGGTACTGGAAGGCTGCTCTAAGGTCTCCCCGGAGCCTTCACTTCTCCAGGCTGAACAATGCCAACTCTCTCAGCCTGTCTTCATAGGAGAGGTGCTCCAGCCCTCTGATCATCTTTGTGGCCCTCCTCTGGACTTGCGCCAACAGGTCCCTGTCCTTACGTGGGGGGCCCCAGAGCTGAACGCAGTACTCCAGGTGGGGTCTCATGAGAGTGAAGTAGAGGGGAAGAATCACCTCCCTCGACCTGCTGGTCACCCATTTTCATGAGAATATTCAACTGAGGTATCAATATGTTTCCATGCTTCAAAATTTTCAGGAGTGTTGATGGGGTTTTTTAGCAGTAGTAAAAAGTAATTTCTTAAAAATGGATAGAACCCAGAATATATGTAGGTTCGAAGATGTACTGTGTGGGGAGAATATACTTTGAAAGTGTCTTGCTTTTAAAAGGCAGGGTTGGAGTGTTTTTGTTTTGAGTTCTACGTACAAGTCAACTTCATTAGTTTATAAGCAGGAAGAAGGAATTACCTACTGGTAGTCAACTGTAATTTGTTTCTTGGAAGTCCTGTTGTCTCTCCCACCGACTCTCTTTTTTTCAAGTGCTCAAGTATCAATTTTACAATTGATAGGACTTGCAACTAGAACCTTGCAGCGTTTGTTGTACTTAGTTATGAAATGAAATTATTAGAGATTTAATTGTTAGCTTTACATATTCTTGGTCAGCAAAACTCAATCATGGTATATTGAAATAGGACTTTTAATCCTTTGCTTTCAGTAACTTTAAAAGTATTACAAAGAACGACAGCAAAATCTGTGTTTTGCTTCTTTATTCATTTAAATTCTTTTTGAAACAGCAGTGTATTGGCTTTTCTAGCTGATGGCTATATTTATCTGGAAATGCAGAATACCATCCCAGCTTTAGACTTCCTCCTCGTTTATCATTAGCAATGGGAGACCAAGTCCACTAACTTAAAGCTTTTTACGGGAGAATTAAATGCTTTACTATCAAATCTTGCCTTTTGTGAAAACAAGAATGAATGTGCCGTGTATCATTGAAGAATGAACTGGTGATTCATAAGTTAGCCCAGTCTTAGATTCTGTGCTGAAGTTTGTTCTTGTTTGGCTCCACTGTGCTGTAACCACCCCTGTTAGTTTGTCAGCAGTTTTGGAAGTGTTGTTCTGGGACACTACGATCATTTCTCAAGATTCTGTACATCTGCATGATCCTCTTTATTCATGTTGTTTACTGCCTTGTTGAGTTGTGTAGGAACACAAAACTTCCATCTGGTTTGACTTTTCTCACGCTTCAGCTGTTACCGCTCTCTTACACGTGAAGTGTAAGCTAGAGAGAAGAGTTGTGTGTTGTAGGGATGAGGGTTGTAATAGGTACTTTGCCATGATGTTTTTTTCTTATGTGAATCTTTGGTATTTTTAATTGCAGAGGCTGTCTCTTCTATGGCCCTCCAGGGACTGGGAAGACACTGGTTGCTCGTGCACTTGCTAATGAATGTAGCCAAGGTGACAGGAGAATAGCCTTTTTTATGAGAAAAGGTGCCGACTGCCTGAGTAAATGGGCGGGGGAATCTGAACGACAGCTTCGTTTATTGTTTGATCAGGTAAAGTGGAAATGTGCCACGTGTTCTGTCCGAGTTGTAACTGTAGTTTTCTGTGGTCAATATTTTTAAGAACTCACTCTTTTTTGGGTTTTGTCAGTTCCTTCCACTGAAACGGGATTGTCAGTGTTTCTTTTTTCAGTGGGTTTTTTAGGGGCTTGAAATCTTGAGGTGTATTGGGAAAGATTAATAAAGCAAATGAGAGAACCTCACAAAGTAACACACACCCCCTCAAAAAAACATCAAACAGCCACAAAAAAGGTTTCAAGAGGCAAGAGACGGTGGCTTTAGATCAGAGGGAAACAGATGCAGGCTGCAAGCATGGTCATTTAAATTCATAACAGAAGCTTGCTTCCAGAACCTCTAATTGAATTAAGTCCTGGCTCTGTTCTCGGTGGTTGCCAAATAGCTGTAAAAACTACTGGTATGATTTGTTTCCTGTCACCCAGTCTCAGCGGGTTGACATAGCTGCTGTCTTCTGTTACTCGTGCCACTTACTCCGTTAGCTCCATTAGTAGAGATCCCTGATGCTAGTTGGAAAAATCTAGCTCCAGTGACTTTCCAACCATGACATTTCTCTCTTTAAAATTGTGCTGGTTTACTTATGTCAGTATTCCTGTGTTTTCATTCTAGGCCTACCAGATGCGACCTTCAATTATTTTCTTTGATGAGATAGATGGTCTTGCTCCTGTGCGGTCCTGTGAACAAGACGAAATCCATAGGTAGTACATTTTTTGTACCTACATAGAAGCTGCTAGATCTTTGTGAAAAGAAGACCACAACCTATTTAACTTCATGTGACACATTCATTTGTCCTGAAAACTAGTAATTCAATGCTACTAAACTTCAGATGGTTTTTAAACAATAATTGAAAACAATTCACTAAGCTTGATAGCAGCACAAGACCTGTGTTACCTTGTCTGTTTCTTTATGTCTTAAAACGAGTCTTTCAGTAAGGAGCATCTCATCAATAAAAACTTGTCCTTTTTGAGTGGTCATTGGAGAAGGTCATGTAAAACGTAACAAAATTTACTAAACCAGTGAATGAAAATTATATTTTTCTGTTAGCTCTATTGTATCAACACTTCTGGCACTTATGGATGGGTTAGACAGCAGAGGAGAGATTGTGGTAATTGGAGCCACCAACAGGCTGGATTCTATAGATCCTGCTTTACGAAGACCCGGACGGTTTGATCGAGAGTTCCTCTTCAGCCTGCCAAATAAAGAGGTCAGAACTTAAACTCAACCCTAATGCTAATGTGGCAAAGTCCCTCTTTGTAACAAAATCACATAACAGTGCAGTATCACGGAGCAGTTAAAGTCGAAATCAGTGTTGTACAACTTGGACAAAAGAGGGATGTCTGGAGAGAGCTGCGTTGTGCTGTGGAGGGCAGATCTGGTACTGAATATATATGACTAAGATGATTTCAACAAGTAGGTAGTTCTAGAATTAATTTTGGTTTCACTGTGACCAGCCAAGAAAAGGGGATGCTGCTAGTCACTGAAATGTTTAAGTAAGGATCAATGTCTGAATTAGCTATAAATTACTGCTATCTCATCTGGAAAATGACAGAAATGGTGTGCACGCAAGAATTCCTTTCTGCTAACAACAACTTTTACCAAGGCTGGTGCTGGAGCAACTTAAGATTTTTCATTCCCAAAGCGGTTCATGTTTGCTTACTTATTTAATCCAGTTAGGCACTTTCACCCTGAAGCACTCTTGCTCTCAGTTCTTGGTTTATGAATGGATAGTGGACGTACCTGTGTTGGACTGTTCCCAGGCTGGGTATCCTGGGAGTTACCTATAAGTATTTGGGGATCTGACATTCTTACTGGTACTCGTTAACAGCGACTTGGACAAAGATGTGAAGTACACTGCACAGGTGCAGGGCTTGGGAAGCTTCTAGTTCAATGGCAATAGCTAAGCAATGAAAAAATAGGTATATAGCAACAAAAACATATTGGGGGACGATAGTGTGCAAAACTGGAACCCTGTTTTTGTGGTTTTTCTCTGGCTACCGCTGATATTGCTTTTTCTTTTAGTAGCACTTTTTGGAAAAAGGATAAAATGCTTATTGGAGTGAAGGCTAATAAAAGTGCACTGAGCAGTGTAGTTAACACACACATTTGCCTCCAGTTTCTATCTGCTTTCAGGAACAGGAGAGGAGGTGCCATGAAATGGATATAATACACAGTTCCCTACTGTGGAAGAATTCTAGAAATCTGCCATAATTAATCTGTGTACCAGGAAATACTTAAATGAAAGTCTTGCTAAGATCAGACACGAAGACAGGCAACATTTGACATTTTCTGGATCAATGACAGGAGTTTGAGTCATAATTATTGTTCTTCGTAGTAACTGTAGCAATTTGAAAGGTAGTGCTAGGACTGTCTTCCTTGAATGAACTGGCAGAAAACCAAATTTGATGAACTAATGAGCCTGTCAGCATGAGATTTTGCTGAATTGGAGAGAAAAAGTATTTTTATTAATGTGAGGTGGTTTTGTGTTTTGTTTTTTATTTTTAAGAGAAAACTTAGGACAAACCAAAATGCAACCATTTTGTTTCCAGGCTAGAAAAGATATTTTCAAGATTCACACACGAGACTGGACCCCTAAGCCACTGGACATGTTTCTTGAAGAGCTAGCTGAAAAATGTGTTGGTAAGTTTGAAAACAAAGTCAGTCACTGCACGTGACTGAGTCCTAAGGAATCTGAGCTTGTACCAGGCAGCACCCGAGCTCTTGTGCCTTGCTGCAGAGTGAGGCAGCTGACACGCCTTGGGAGCAAACAAAGTTAGATGCTTCTTTTCTTGTCATTTTCTTCTTGTCTCTCAGAACATTGAAGAGCTTTGGGGCATCTTCCTCAGGACTAAAGTTCTGATTAGGAGGCCGCTTCATAAGCGCAGGGTATCAGGCTGCGAGCCACGTAACAAAACTTCTCTGCAGCTCGGTAACGCTTTGGATTATCTCTTAGCCTGTTAATTTTTAGCTGCATACAAAGTCTTTCAGTGTTGCACTTTGGAAACCTTGGCCTTGACTTCTGTGTTGCCTGAGACTGACATAACATTTGATTCTTGTTTTGTTTATTAGGATACTGTGGTGCTGATATTAAATGCTTATGTGCTGAAGCTGCCCTCTGTGCTCTGCGCCGCCGCTATCCTCAAATATACAAAAGCAGTGAGAAACTGCAGTTAGATATTGCTTCTATTAAAATAACAGCGAAGGATTTTGTCATGGCTATGCAGAAGACTGTTCCAGCTTCACGGAGGGCTGTGGCTTCACCTGGGCGAGCACTATCACCTATTTCAAAACCACTGCTTGAAAACACACTAGCAAGAATTTTACAAGCCTTGCAGAGAGTATTTCCCCACGCAGAGCTTGCTCTAAAGAAGGACCAACAGCAAGGTATAACAATAGTAGCCGCTTCTTTAAACTTCTGCCAAAGCAAAAACTTCCGATTTGTGCAATCAACATACAGAAACCTCTCAGCCATAATGACAGTAGGATTTTATAATATGCACATGCACGCCTTTATTTCAGGAATATCGTGCATAGTTTTTATTCTGGATTCTAAACTGAAGTGCTGGATGGGAGCTGTGAATGACTCGCAATACATAGGAGAGAACTATGCATTCTCTCCTAGAGCACCCTGTTTCTCACAGTAGCTAATATCGTGTTTATCATTCGTAGAGATGGATTTAAGGTTTAATGTGTGAGGCACCTCTTTCAAAATAAATGTTTAAATGGGGGGAGAGGGCATTTTTACATGAATGCTTCTAATTCCTGTGAAGAATGTCAGAACCACAATACAAGTATAAGTGGTTTAAGCTAAATATTGTTACAGCTACCGTGATTTTTAACCATAGTCTCTTAATTTGAATGTTTGTGGATCACACTGTACGCCTGCACATGAGATCAGAATGTTTCAGTAACGTATACTCTGGGGCTTGGCTTGCATAGCGTATGTGAGCTCACACTCCTGACTGCATCAACCCTGACCAAGTTGTCTGTCGGTTGGTGACAGCAAATAAATCGATAAACTCGCTGCACTCCTGATTAACGGAGATCCATGAATAGTTAGTTATTATCCTAATCCCTGGAGAATATCCTACCAGTATTACTCCCAGTAGAGCTGGTAGATTGTTTGCATTGGTGAAAGAGGCAGAAACCCACCAACAATATAAAAGCAGAGAGGCTAAGGGATTGGTAATTGCATCCCGTCTCCGTTGTCGGCCTTTCATGATCTCTTCCTTCGGGGATCTTTGAGGAGCCTTATTTAGAAGATGTGTTGGTCTGTATATTCTGACTCACTAGTCCTAGACAAAGGGAAGTCTGTGGCCACCACGTTCACTTAATTTCCCCACATCCAGTGGGGGAACCTGCTCCAGAAGGAAGTGGCCTTGTTGGGTTTTTCAGGTGTCTAGGAACTACAGAAGTTCCTAATCATCTTTATTCTAAGGAAGAAACCTCCTGTTGTTTTCACCAACAGAGAGAGAATACCTTATGCAAATCATGCGATGTAGGACAGCTTTGTAGAGACTTGTGCAATCTCCTTAGATCTGTGGTAGGATAAACTCTTCAGAAAATAACATTCTGCATGTGCCCTCAAATGAAGAAATACAATATAAGGGGTCTCCAGCACTGATTTAGAAGCTGTATTAATGTGAGAGCGAGATATGGACTATTCAGGAAAGTTAACAAACCTCTCTTGTCTTTCAGACAGTTTAAATCATATTTTAAGAAATTATGCGATTGACAGTGATGAGGAATCACCATCAATCTTTGAAGATAAGCCAACTCCTAAAATGCCTGGCAGACAAAAGGAAAAATTCCTCAATTTTAGCAGGTACATATTTGTCCCTTTATGTTTGCATTATTCAGATGGCCGTGTCTGTAAACAGTTTTGGTGTGAGGGGTGGTAGATGAAGAAGTAGAGGGGAGGGGTGTGGGGGGGTGATCAATATTTGCAAGAAGTAAGCGTGAAGATCCAGCTGGGTACTGAGGTTCTAATGGAGTACACTGCCATAACCCATCAAACTGAATGGCCCAGCCCTCTTTTCCTAAGTCAAAGTGGTCCACAGACTATTAGAATGTGTTGATTTAATCCATGGCATTCCTTGAAAGACTCAAGACCAAAGAAACGTGCTGCCTGTCCTTTTAGCTAAAAAAACCCTACAGATTCGTGTAGATATCTTTTGCCCTTCTAATTTCCAAGATTGTTAAACCAGCAGCGAATTATGTAGCAGAAACAGAACTGAGAAATGGTTTGTTAAAACACTGTGAGAAAAACTTAAACAATGTCTGCATTTTGTACCTTTAACTGACTAAGTTTATGTTAACTTTTTAACATTTTAATGTGGAAGTCATATAAGCTGACAGTTAAAAAAACAGATTATTGTCGTCACTGGTGGGTCAGTTATTTTTCTCACTTTCTATTGCTGCGCTGTCCAGAAAATCTTCTGACCTGCTGAGCTTGGTTAGGTCTCTAGATCTTTGTCTTCAGCCAGCAAAGGTACAATAGTATTGTGGTGGAAAAAAACGAATGCTCTTCACAAATGTGTTTCATGCTAGTAAAGCAGGATTACTAGGAAATTAATAGACAATTCAAAGATGAAACATTAGAATGACTGAATAAAATAAATATACATCTTAATACATATTGAGTGTACTGCTGTAATTTAACCAGTCCATTTGTGTACTTCTTCAGATACAGCTAATGTGTTTCAGTGCCCACGTTAATTTTTTTCTAGAAATGTTGTTCTACTCCTTCCTTCCCACTATGTCCAGTAACTATGGCCAAATTTCAGCTAAACTAGACAGATGTAGAGATCTCACAGCTACTTAAACTCAAGACCTACTGAAAATCAGTGTCTACGGGCAGTGAGGAGATCCAGATTGGCATGTGCTGAGAGATAGAGTTGTTATTCTCCCCCATATCGGGTTACTGATGAGTTGTCACATGTGTATTTGGCTGGACAGTCCCCCTGTATGATTTAAGAGCCGTTACTTAACCCAGCCAAAGGAACAGCAGACATGCTGGGGATTGGCAGGATTTCTTAAGGGAGGTATGGTACAAGGTTTTTAAAAAGAAAATGGGCTTTGACAGTGTTCCTGATCACAGACCAGCTTATTATTTGCTGGAACGTGGAGAGTATTTACCGAAAGGGAAAAAAAAAAGAAAGAAAGGTGTATAGGAAAAAACCTTATCATCTGTGTGCCTATTCATCACCTCATTTTTAAACTTGTTTTCTTCTTCCTGTTCTAGAAATGCTTATTACCAGCCAACATCTTGCAGGCCACGGTTCTTACTAGTTGGAGAGCCAGGATACGGGCAAGCTTCTCATTTGGCACCTGCAGTAATACATGCCCTGGAAAAGTTTCCAGTCTATACACTAGACCTATCTGTTTTGTTTGTTAGCATCACATCATCGGAAGAAACATGTGCACAGGTACCTTTTTTTCTCTTTAATCTCATAGGATTCATGAACTGTATATAAACTAGTAAAGTAAGCAAAATTCATTGTTAATGGAGGTGGCCTGGTTTGAATGTGCTGTTATGTTTACTTCTGTCTGAAAAGCCACTTTTCTGCTAGATCAAATGATACCAAATGAGGATGTTACATGTGGCCCTATCTTTCATTCCAAAGGAATGGAAAGTGAGGATGTTGCTAGCAGCTTGGGAAGCTGGGAGGTGCTGCTAATAAACCCCTCTTTATAGCAAGAAGTCCTCCCCATCTCGGTGGGATCCAGAAAGTTGTTTTCATTGCTGCTTAAGAATCTGTGCTCCCAGTAGATGGCTCTGCAGCAGCCTGACTGCCTGTCATGCACTTTTTGTAACCTTCATTTTCATTATATTTGTAAGGCAATCAAGCTTTTGGGGAAAAGAAGTGTTTCTTTTCTTATATATACATATACAGCTTGTACTGCTGCAGTATATGCAGTAAAAGTGTTAAAATTCATGGAACACTTATGTTTGTTTTTCTTATACTATAAATTAAATATAAGCAGATTTAGTGCTGTTTTCCTTTTTACTTTTAGGCAGGAAATCTGTTTCGTTGTTTGACATCACTGTATTAAAATATTTTCACCTTTAGTAGCAGCATTTGAGAGCTCTACAAGTAAGGATGGACATGTTACATGACTGGATACTCATTTGTCACATAAGAGGAACAATTCCTTTTGTGTTATGTGATGGTTGCACCTGCGGTCATATAACTAGCATGTCTAGTCACTGCCCGGATATACCACGTGCACTTCCCATCTTGTGACAGGAACTCCCTGAATATTGATAATCTGAAAGGGTGCACGGAGAAATTTGTCATGTGAAAGGACTGTTGCCGCTTCCCTCATGTGGTAGATGCACGTCCTCTTCTGTGATCGAGGTACCATCTGTAGGCAATGGCTTGTGGTCTTCCAAAGCACGTAATCTGGTCTGATTGATAATGAGAGGCTGTGAGTGATTTAGCTATTCAGGCAGCTATTCAGACTGGTCACCTCTTATAAAATGTACGTGAAGTTATGAATTGTAACCAGGCTTCTTTCACAGTGTCAGCCCTCATCTTTTCACATAGGTCTTTGCTTGTTCAAACTGTGCTTCAGAGTGACTTGGATATGTGCGCACTCTGAATTGAAAATGGTGCAGTCAGAGTCGTGTAGTGATTTACCCAGGCTAATACATCTTGCTCAAGGGTTAGTCTTGTTTTTTCAGGCACACCACCACAGCAGCTGAGTTGTAAGGCTCTTTAGGCATTACCTTACACCTAAGTAGTTTTGAAATCAGGCAGAGATTCAGGTCAGTTTCTGTCTGTGTAGCAATGTCCATATTTGAGTAAAGTGAAAATTTTACCTTATTGTTAAGGAGTTGTTCTTTTGTTGGATTGTTTTGATGTTTTGGCTGCATGTGCTCCTATTTCATAAGACAGTTTGACTGACGCGTAGTTATTTATTAGCCTGTTGTACATGGTTTAGTTTTCTTATCCAAGCTTTCATTTTACCAGTTGATGCGAGAAGCACAAAGAACAGCACCAAGTATCATTTATATTCCACATATCCATTTGTGGTGGGAGGCTGCTGGAGCTACATTGAGAGCTACTTTTACAACACTACTGCAGAACATTCCAGCATTTGCTCCAGTTTTGCTGCTTGCAACATCTGATGTGTGTCATGCAGATCTCCCAGAAGAGGTATTTCTGTTGATACTTTTCTTACTTTTTTTAGTCAGTTTTTTGTTAATTTATAAATCCTTTAAATGTTGGAGTACTGTGCACTCTTAAGCAAATTCATACTGTTATTACTCAGGCACCCTAACCAGGTCTCTTAAAATTTGCTTAGACAAAACAATGCTTGAAAGCATTTGCCTAAAGTGTTTTCTGAGTAAAGAGCTTGACTTTGACCCAACTTTTTCCCCCTTCTCACACACTCATGCTTATTAGACAGACATAAACATTTACTTCAGACAATAATTCCAGTGACTTCAAGATTGTTAGGTACGTACTTAGTCAAGAATATACGGTGCTTGAAATGTACATGGGAAAAAGATACTTTTACTGAAAAGTGAAAGATAGTTTTACAGAGAAAGTACGATGGTCACACTCTTAATGATGGAATGTAATTTCAAATTTAAATTCTTTATTAAAAATTTCAATTTCTTTCTTCATATCGGTGAAAGCTTTACAAATCAGAAAGCTAAGTTCCAACTTCTGTTTAAGTAACTTGGAAATCTATTTTTAGTTGTATTTCTTAACAAATTCAGTAAGAGTATATGCTTAGCTTTCTAGGTATCTGAGAGTGTGCATTAAAGGAAGGTGATCAAAATGTGAATATGCTGCTCTGATTACTTTGTCTCATTTACTGGGGGGGAGAGAGGGGGTTGCCTAGATGTGTTTATCATCAAATGCTTTGAAAGGGCTTAACTTTCTACAGAAATTCTTCTACGGTTAATAAATTCTTTCTAAAATAAGTATTGAAATTCCTTCCATACTTTCTGGTAGTAGAGATTGAAAAATGGAGTAAAACTTGGAAGTGTGCAGCTTTAGACACCTCATTTAAATTAATTTTAAAAAAAACCACAGCACCTTACCAAAAAAGCCCACACTTGTCTCCTGAATCCTGCCTGTTCCTTCTATAGCTGCCATAAAGATTCAAACTAAAGGACAGCAAGGCAGGTAAATACAAAATAAGCAGTCTAGGAGGTGCTGAATGTCAGCACTTTATCAGTGTATCATAGGGTCCCTTCATTGAGCTTTAACTCTAGAGGTGTTCCTTAGAGAAGATACTTTAATTTGCCATGCTAACCTATGAAAATCCAGCCTTTTAAGGCCAAGAAGACACCTTTTCACAGTTTGTCTTATCAAGGTGATTATTCAGTTTAATTTGGAAAGGCACTCATCTTTTTGGAACAGAACATGAATTTGTGTGACCTTACATCTGAAATATCTTTTCTCCTCGTGCTTTAGATAAAAGAATTGTTTATCAATGATGATGAAGTGTTCAAAATCCAGTTGCCTAATGAGGAAGAAAGAAGAACATTTTTTGAGGACTTAATTGTAAATCAAACTGCTAAACCTCCTGCATCAAAAACTAAGACAGGTGAGGATATTCTACATAGAAAACTTTGCTAACTGTAAGTTAACAGCTCTACAGCATTTGCTTTGGTGGTAATTTTCTATCAATAATTTTTCATAGGCTTGTATTTGAGTACCGTAAATTGACTAAAAGTTTCTGATTCTTTTAAGCTTGGCAGTACTTGGAAGTACTGCCTGTAGCACCACCGCCTAAGCCTCCACAGCTGACAGAGGAAGAAATAAGACAGCTGGAGGAGCAGGAGGAGGATATATTGCGTGAACTTAGGATTTTCTTAAGGGATGTGACTCGTAGACTTGCCGGTGACAGACGTTTCAGAGCATTTACAAAGCGTGC
Source organism: Gavia stellata (assembly GCF_030936135.1). Taxonomy (NCBI): domain Eukaryota; kingdom Metazoa; phylum Chordata; class Aves; order Gaviiformes; family Gaviidae; genus Gavia; species Gavia stellata. The sequence goes on along the minus strand of NW_026776670.1, from coordinate 444,194 downwards.
CGACCCAGAGGAGGTAAATTAGTGTTGATCTGTAATACCATTTTATCTGTGTGTGTTCATAATTTCTGCATGTTTATATTTCTCAGAGTTTGTGTGCTCTTTATAGGAAGGTTTGTCTTTGTTTCTAGGACCGTACTATTCTGATTTTTCAAGAAGCAGGAAGTTTGCTTTTACTTTTGCTGACTCCTTGAGGCCCTCAAATGTCTGTTATTTGAGTTTCACTGAAAGCCCCGGGTTCCTTCTGCAATGCCTTCAGAACTTTAGAGTATTTCAGTTGGAAGGGACCTATAACAATCATCTAGAGCGACTGCCAGTTAGACCAACTGCCAGTTAGACCGACTGCCAACACAGTTCACTCATGAAAAGGCTTTGACATGTAGGCATGTTACAGCACTGAAAAGCAGAGAGATCTCTTTCTTTATAATTATAAACAGTATCTATAGGACTGTTTTAATAAAGCCTAAAGCTCTTTAATTGACTGTCAGTAGTTTCTGTGAGAACAGGAGTAAGAACAGCAGTTTTTAAAATAAATTCTAAGATTCTATTCTCTGTTTCATCTGGGGCTCCTCCGTATAAGATCAACCATAAGGGCTGTGTGGTTTCTTCTTCCTCCCATACGCTTCTGTCTTTTTTTTTTCTCATGTAATGTATTGAATAAGTCTAAGCCAGGGGCATATACTTGGAAGTCAGCTGTCGTTTTAATAGAGCTTTGCATTTCAGCAAAGTCCTGTTCCCCTAAACATCCACTGACTTGTCTTTCCCTTTACTTCTAGTTTCTGAGATGTAAATAACCTAAACAAACCTAGATGTCCTCATCTCTACTAGTCATTAGGCTCCTTTTATGGTCTGAGTAAAGAAATTGGCACCTCTCGGTCCAGTTATCTCATGCAAAAGTAGATGCCTAGGACAGATACTTCAAAGGTGCATTCCTGCACCTTTTTCTTCCCGCCAACAACAAAGAGAATCTCGGGTGACTCTACTGAGAAAGCTTTCTTTGCTGTGATTTTCTGAAGCAAAGTGAAATGAATCCCACTCTGGGTGTCTGCTCCCTTCTCTGCCCCACACGTGCTTCTGACCTCCCTGCTTCTTGTTTTTCCCTCTTCTGGTCTGTCTCTTCAAAGCCAGTTGAAATAGCCCTTCTATTTTCAAGCAACTAACTGGTTAATTTCCATATCTTTGGATGTGTCATAAATATTTGGGGTTTTGAAGAAGTCCTTTATTTTACGTTATTAAAATAATTAATGTTGGTAGATACCGTGTTAAATCTCTGAACACGCATATTTCATTTGTAGGTACCTGATTATGACGCAGTCATTAAACAGCCCATGGACCTTTCGGCAGTTCTCTCGAAGATTGACTTGCACCAGTACCTAACTGCAGGAGATTTTCTAAAAGACATCGATCTAATCTGCAGCAATGCTTTACAGTACAACCCAGATAAAGACCCTGGAGGTAAGAATGTGTTTTGATCCCTAATTTAGAAAAATTAAAAATGTATAAATTGATAAACGTCGTCTGTGGACAGTAGACTTGGGATTCGATCATTTTAAATATCCACAGAGAGCATTTCTTGCCAGGTTGTAAATGTTGTAGCATTAAACTACTTGGACAAGAAATTGTGATAGAAGTGTTGATCAGTAACTAGTGCTTTTGCTTTAATGATTAACTTTTATGTTGTTATGCTGAAAATATTCACTGAGATAACCCTTCAGAACCTATCTATGAAAAGAGCAAAATCTTTCGATAAGTAATCAAAATAAAGGATTTCATCGGCTGGTAGAAAAGACTCAGTTCTGACTGTAAAATTTCAGATCGTCTCATTAGGCACAGAGCTTGTGCTTTGAGAGATACTGCATATGCCATCGTGAGAGAGGAAATGGATGAAGATTTTGAACAACGCTGTGAAGAAATTCAAGAATCTCGCAAGAAAAGAGGTATGGTTTTTGAAGCTAATGATTTTAAGACTTGTCTCGGTATTTGTAACCAACAATGCAAGACACAATTCTTTGATATCTGTTCTTTGTTGCAAGGTTGTAGCTCTTCAAAGTATGCTCCGCCTTACTACCGTGTAATGCCAAAGCAGAACTATGTTCCTGGCTGTGAGAAAACAGACCCAAAGTGTAACGAAAAGATGAAGATGCCAGCAGCGCCTGTAGATTCCAGTACACCGTGCTCTGAAGGCAAGTTGCATTTTATTCAGACTTTCTTGGAGAAGGTGCTAAAGTCACTGATACCTTCTCTGGTTTTGTGACATAACAGGTTTCTGTGATGCCTGGTTCTTTGTGCCAGAGGCGTTCAGTGTTTTTAATTTGCTCCAAAACGTGAGATAAATCCAGAGGTCATTCATTCGATATAGTTATGAAGTTCAAGTACAGTGGATGGTTTACATTGTAAGACACTGGACTTGATGACCCAACTGATGTTTAACGGCTCCTAAATTGCTCTCTCTTGAAGTCAAAAATGTTGTACATGGCAGTTTCTGAATACTCAACTAGCTTTTAGTTATGAGAAACAGTATTTTTCCCTTCCCTGCCCTCAAATGCTAAAATCTATGCCACCTCTTAGTGTGATTTCCAACTGAAGGGGGAAAGGGCAGAAAAATAGGGGAGCAATAATAATAGATATGTAAAGGAAAGACAATTATTTCCCCACTTTTCCTGTGAAAAGGACATGAAAGAACAAAGGGACTTGGGTCTCTCGGCTAAAACGCATGACATGGTGTGAACTTTCCTGGTCTCCATAACAGGACTAGGAATTTTGCCATTGACTTCACCCATGCGCTTTGTGCAGTACTCCGTCAATACAAAGAACGGTGGGTTTTTCTGGAAGGCAAAAATGCTAAGTTTGTTTTAAACAAGGTTAACAGAAAGCGTGTGAGGTGTAAGTCTTCACAGGCAAATTTTTCTCCAGCAAATATTCCCTTAAAATTGTCTCTTTAACTCTGCCCAACATGTGTTTAGCTTCTGAAGTTTACAGCTTTATAACCGATTTGAAGAAGGGCTCGTCTCCAAATGCTTTTCTGTTCATCTATATTAGTTCACGTAGTAAGACAGTAAGCAACTTCACCTAATAACCTTGCTTTCTGGTAATACTTCCTATCTAAAGTAAGAATTTTCTGCTCATAAAATCTTGAAGCTGATGGTTTTGTGAGTGAAATTCTGTAGCTGGCTTTTTAAAATCTAATAGCAAATTGACCTCATTAACTTGCAACTCTTTCTCTAGACATATGTAGGGAGACAGACAATGTTACCTGAGCTCCTTTGATAATTTTCCTTGTAAGTCAAGTAAGATGAGGATGCTGGATTTTGAAGGAAGAACTGTTCTGGTAATGTTTTGGCTTACTTTTTCTGATATCTCTTTGTAGAGATGTCAAAAAGGAAACGCAGAAAGAACAAAGCGTCTTCAAGTATCGCAGCAAAGAGGAGGAAATTTTAGTTCAATAAAGAGAATAAAGTTCCAGAAGACCAAAATGAAGTAGAGAGTGCGGAAGAGTCTCCAGAAGAACATGTTTCTAACATGGATTGCACGGAAGTTGAGTCCACACAGGATTCTTCTATGGAAGAAAATGGAAGCGTACTTCAAGAACGACAGAAAAATGGGCATGAAAATAAATGTGGGTCAGAAAACGAAAGAGAGAGGGTTCTCCTTGTGGCTAAATCTGCTTCTGAAAAGAAGAGTGTCATGCTTTCTGAACATTCAGACCTAAGAGGGGACAGTGAAATGCCAGATTGCCAAATAGCAGAAAGTTCTGAAGACGGAGATTCAAATGGTAAGTGAAAGGTCAAACAGGTCCTTTAGCTCCTTTTTCTTCCTGAGGAGGATTACACTGTTTATTAGGTTTTAGCCTTCTTTAATTCCATTCTGCTGTTTCTGTTGCATCTCTCTAAAATCAGCACACAGTGTTTCTTGCGTAATGGTGCTGCCCCTCTAGTTATAGTAGCCAAACTCATGTTTTTCTGCAGCTGCTGTTCTTTTGATTCTGAAGTTTGTTTCTCCAAATGGTACCTAATTGAAAAACAGTCATTGACTTTCTTTTATTGTATGAGTATTGTTCCACTAAGGAGCAGCGTAAGTTAAAAAGCTGTACTTCAAGCAATGTGGACCCAGAGTCACATGTGGAAAAGAAGACTTCTGTCCTAATGTTTGCAATGCAGGATGTGTTTCCTAACCTAAATTACTTTGGAGTTTTACCCTGCAGTGCTGTAATGGCAACGTGACTCTACTTTTTTTTCCTGTTTTTACCCTGCCTTTTTCTCTAGTGCTTTTCTGTGTGCCTGAATTTCTAATTTTTATGGAGCACTGGCTTTTGCCAGAAAGAAAGTAAAAGTCAAGCATTTCTCAGTGAAAAAATGGTAATGGGTCTGCCTCTGTCATTGCAGAGAGAGACTGTATTCCAGGCACAGGACACTTCACTGATACTGTATTCCCGATAAACAGAAATCCTGACTTAAGAAATTTTTGTCATGCCAGATTCGTGGGCACACCATATGACTCGTGAGAGATGTTCTCGGGTAGAAGAACAAGAAGTGATAGGAGTTGAGAAATCAAAGGAAATTCTCACACAGCCAGTGATTGTGGATGACTGTGAGCTCAAAGTAAGTCTAACTTTACTTATGTTCATACTGAAGTAGGACGTTTTCTTGCTACATGTACAGTTGTAAATTAAGTCATTTGTTAACCAATGCCAATTAAAACAATTTATGGGAAGGATACATGTGGAGGAATGGCTTAGTAACAAGGGACATGATCTGATTCCCATGAGCAACCCAGTCTCTGATGAGAGGGAAGGCTCAGAGGAAACCGTTCACTGTCCTTGAAAGCCTGTTGTGATAAGAGACAGTGGAATGGTAAACAAGAAGAAGGAGCTACATCCGCGAAGAGGAGAAGTGCTCTTGTGCGTGCACAAGAGCACTGTACCAATCTCACTCGCCGCCTTGGCGCGTGAACAGAGGCTGTAAGCCAATCATACAACTGTTGCGGACGCGTGTTCTTGGCATCTGTCTATATATACTCTAAGCTTGAATAAAGGGGAGAACGACTATACTCATATTGAGATTCCATCGTTACTCCCACTCCGACAGCTGAGGATTCCTGGTACACAGATGGAAGTAGCTTTGTTCGACAAGGTGTCCGCAGAGCAGGGTATGCAATAACCACCGTGAATCAGGTAATAGAATCCGCAGCCCTTGCCCCAAATACTTTGGCACAAAAAGCAGAAATAATCGCTTTAACCCGAGTGTTGGAGCTAGCCAAAGACAAAAAGATTAATATCTGGACGGACTCCAAATACGCTCTTGGGGTAGTCCATGCCCATGGAGCCATGTGGAAAGAAAGAGGACTCCTATCCACCCAAGGGAAACATATAAAACATGCTGAAGAAATTCTTAGGCTCCTGGAAGCAGTACAGCAACCTGAAAAAGTGGCTATCATACAATGCAAGGCTCATCAGAAAGGAGATACCGCTCAAGAGTTGGGCAATGCTATGGCAGACCGAGAAGCCAAAAGAGCAGCTGAGAAAGGTGAATTAGAGGTGCAGTCATTGGTTCCAGACAGTAAAATACAAATTGATTGTGAACCCAGGTATTCCAAAGAAGATCAGAAATTAGTTGAAGACATAGGGGGAGAAGTAGAGAAAGGTAAGTGGGCAAAGACTACGCAGGGCAAAATAATAATCCCATTTGTGTTATTGTGGGCCATATTTATAGCAGAACACAGGAAATCCCACTGGGGAGCTGAGGCATTGTATAAACATTTGAGTCAGCGTATAGTTGCCCGAAACCTCTACACCACTGTTAAACAAGTGACACAGCAGTGTGAAATATGTTTGAAAAATAATCCTAAGGTAAGCCCTAAAGTCCAACTTGGACAGATAGGGAAAGGAAAACTATCCAGGGCAGCAGTGGCAAATTGATTTCTCAGAACTTCCAAGAAAAGGGGGGTCTCGATATCTGCTGGTTCTAACAGACACCTTTTCAGGCTGGCCAGAAGCATTCCCTTGCTGAACTAATAAGGCTAGAGAAGTAACTAAAGCACTATTACAAGAAATAATACCGAGATTTGGAATTCCTGCAACAATCTCCTCAGATAGAGGACCACATTTCATTGCAAAAATTGTTCAGCAAGTTAGTAAACTCTTGGGAATAGATTGGCAGTTACATACCCCATATAGGCCACAAGCAAGTGGTCAAGTGGAGAAGATGAACCACTTAATTAAGTTACAGATTGTAAAATTGGGCAGGAGGAGGCTGGATTGCCACAATCTCTGGCACTCCTGAGAATTAGAACTAAGCCCAGAACTAAAGAGGAGTTGAGCCCTTTTGAAATACTGTACGGGAGGCCCTATATTGTACAGGCAGGAATATCAACTCAGACTGGAGATGAGATGTTATCTGATTATATTGTAAACCTGCAAAAACAACCTCGGGAGACAGAGAAACTTGTCTTAGGAACCAGAGCCCGAGGTCTTGATGGGCCGGTGCATAATATTAAGCCTGGTGATTATGTGTATGTGAAGTCCTTTACAGATTCACCTCTGAAACCGAAATGGGAAGGCCCCTTCCAGGTGCTGCTGACATCCCATACAGCAATCAAGATTAAGGAGCAGACCTCGTGGGTACATCACACCAGAGTGAAGAAAGCCCCTATGCCACGATGGGAATCGACACCTATGGGAGCATTGAAGCTTCGCATTCAAAAGCGATGATATGGATTCTTATGACTCTGCTGAACTGTAACCACTGTTGGGAGTGGCCTTGGACAGACGCTTATTTTGGGTGTATGGGAAGCTCAGGAAAGGATTTAAAGGGGTTGAATTTGGGAACTGTGGTAATATATAATAATAACATGACACTGTGACCAACTGAATGGGAAAGGATAGATTCGGTCTGTACCTGGATGTTTGAGAAAGGAAAGGAGGTCCAGGTAGGTTGTAGACTCCTTAATGTAAGTAACCCGCCTCCTCTCCAGACCCAAATTACTGCCAAGAACGGTGCTGTCTGGGACTCTGCCAATAGAACAGGCAGCACGATATGTGAAAGCAAGGAGGTTTGTTGGTATCCCTTCAATATAACTCAAACGGTGACCATAGTATGTCTGGGGGCAACTCAAGAGGGGGCCCAAGCTCTAACTTTTAGATTTTGGTTGCAGACACCAGAGGAAACCACCACTCCCCCTGCCTACACCACCCTGACTCAGGCTACTAAATCAAGTCCCACAGAGCCTGAGCAAATGGGACCATAAGTGTATCCGACAGGACCATACGTAATTCAATATGTCGGTCAGCAACAGGTAATGTCTAATCCAATATGGTCCCTTAAGCGAATGGAATTATTGATACAGAACGATATTTCCACCGTTCAACCAGCTTGTTCGTCATTTATAAGACCCTTACATACGGGGTGGACATCATGGTTACATAAAAGGACCCTTCCTTCCCGAATGAGGAAAAGGAGACATGCGATTGGTGCAGTAGGAACAGGACTGGGAGTTTTAAATAGTATAGATACTGCGATAATAAGGAACAAACTCGCAACGGTGACCAGTGATCTGAACAAAATACAGAACCCTTTAAGATCTTCCCTCCTAACTTTAGGAACCGGCCAATGGCTTACAGCAAATGTGTTACCACAGTGGGAAAAGCTTAATGAAAAGGACAATGAACTGATTATAAATGCATTAGACGTGGCTCAGACTAATGTTTCTACAGCACTCAGTTGTATCCAAGCTCAATTATGGTTACAGAAAATAGCAGCTGCAATCATCAGGGAAAGGTGAAGACGGAATCCTACCAAAAGAAATCCGAAAGGTGATTTGGAATAACGCAGCGGAATTTGAAAGGAGATTCCAATCGTGGTGGCATTTAGTTAATTTTACCTTTGACCCTACTAACAACACAGCTACAGCTTTTGTACTAACAATATATAAAGCTTTAGTATATAACATATACCCGATTGTTGTGCTAGGATTAAATTACCATGGAACTGTACTTTATCCCCCAAAACATAGGGTATGGGCTATGAAAAACAGGAATAAGTGGCAAACTATTGATGTCGAGGCCTGTGTTGTACGAGACCAGCAAGGATTTATTTGTGAAGGAAACACCATCAAAGGGCAAGATATTCGTCTTGACACTGAACAAAAAGTTTGTCACTTTGAGGTGCATCCCAACGAGACCCTAAGAACCATCATAATTTACAGGGGTATGGGATGTGTTTGTCGGAGAAGTCAATGGGATTTTGTACAAGTAGATGATCAAATGGTGGACACGAGCAACCATTCAAATATTTGCATTTGCAACTTTGTTAGTCTTACAGGATGTGATTTTACCTACACGGCTCCTGTTACTACTTATCAATTGCTACAGTTTAATTATACATTGATTCAGGATATACAGCCCACCTCTATTGGAATGAATCTCACTCTAATAAGAAAACTATTGCATCATGAAAATTTAAAAAGGTTGTTAAAACAAGTTGAAGAAAGTGGAAGAAAGACTTTAATTACTGTCCATCATGATGCAGATGGGATGTGTTTAGGGGTTATTCCCCGTCAGCTACCAAAATCTTAAACATAATGACCCACCCGATATTGGTGTTACTAAGAGCCACCTCAACATTAACAACGGTGAATCTTATCCTTTGGTGTAAACTAAAGGAAATTATTGGGCAAGTATGGACACTAAAAGTAATGATGAAACATAACGAACCACTTTTAAGAGCAAAAGAATTTGCTTAATGGAAAGAAAAGAGGGGAATGTTACAGGGCATCGTGAGAGACAAGGGTTAAAAGTAAGAAAGAAAAGTGCAGAGAAGATACTTTGTAACAACTGCACCCCGTACTTAGACATATTAGAGATAAAGACTGTCTGCACTGACTCTCTGCTGATAAGTTCGTCTTCACTGACTCTCTGCTAACTAGCAATAATGATTAGCGCAAGGACGAATCGTAGAAATATAGAAAAGACTGCCAAAATAGTGCCCTAGAGTTAACCTGTCTCATTATAATCTCATTCTACTGCTAAGGAACACACCTCCCAGATAGAAAAGCCCCAACCCAATTAAGCCCTCTACTCTCTGAGCGTGCGTGGTGAATTAAAAGAGAACTGCAACTTTAAGATGAAGTAATAAAATTATTAACCAATAGTTATTAAGGAGTAGCACCAGTAGGCGTAATTAACTTCGTTAACTGTTTTAAATACCTGTCATGATTTTAACCCGGTGTGCATGTTAGGAGGAGAAATCCCCTTGCACCCGGCGCCGCCATAAACCAATGTCAGCTTTATAACTCTGTGTGAGTTCTGAAGCTCGTTTCCACGTGTCACCCAGTACAGACTGGGCCCTGACCCAGACCAAACTGGATCCCCTGGCCCCCTCCCAGGACAGACTGGGATCATTCCCAGTCCAAAATGGATTCCCTGGCCCCCTCCCAGGACAGACTGGGACCATTCCCAGTCCAAACTGGAGCCCCTGCCCCCCTCCCAGGTCAGACTGGGCCCTGACCCAGACCAAACTGGATCCCCTGCCCCCCTCCCAGGACAGACTGGGATCATTCCCAGTCCAAACTGGACCCCTTGGCCCGCTCCCAGGACAGAGTGAGATCATTCCCAGTCCGAACTGGATTCCCTGGCCCCCTCGCAGGACAGACTGCAATCATTCCCAGTTCCAACTGGAGCCCCTGGCCCCCTCCCAGTACAGAATGGGCCCTATCCCACTCCAAACTGGATCCACTGGCCCGCACCCAGGACAGACTGGGCCCTGTCCCAGTCCAAACTGGATCCCCTGGCACCCTCCCAGTACAGAGTGGGATCATTCCCAGTCCAAACTGGATCCAATGGCCACCTCCCAGTCCAGACTGGGATCATTCCCATTCCAAACTGGATCCGGTGGCCTCCTCCCAGGGCAGACTGGGATTGTTCCCAGTCCAAACTGGATACCCTGGCCCCCACCCAGGACAGACTGGGATCATTCCCAGTCCAAACTGGATCCCCTGGCCCCCTCCCAGGACAGACTTGGCCCTGTCCCAGTCCAAAATGGATCCCTGGCCCCCTCCCAGGACAGACTGGGCCCTTTCCCAGTGCAAACAGGATCCCCTGGCACCCTCCCAATACAGACTGCAGTCATTCCCAGTTCCATCTGGAGCCCCTGGCCCCATCCCAGGATAGAATGGGGCCTTTCCCAGTCCAAACTGGATCCCCTGGCCCCCTCCCAGGACAGAGTGGGATCATTCCCAGTCCAAACTGGATACCCTGGCACCCTCTCAGTACCGAGTGGGATCATTCCCATTCCAAACTGGATCCGCTGGCCACTTCCCATTACAGACTGGGATCATTCCCAGTCCAAACTGGATCCTGTGGCCTCCTCCCAGTATGGACTGGAATCATTCCCAGTCCAAACTGGTCCCCTGGCCCCCTCCCAGGGCAGACTGGGATCGTTCCCAGTCCAAACTGGATCCCCTGGCCCCCACCCAGGACAGACTGGGATCATTCCCAGTCCAAACTGGATCCCCTGGCCCCCTCCCCGTACAGATTTCGCCCTATCCCAGTCCCAAATGGATCCCTGGCCCCCTCCCAGGACAGTCTGGGCCCTGTCCCAGTGCAAATTGGAGCCCCTGGCACCCTCCCAGTACAGACTGCAATGATTCCCAGTTCCATCTGGAGCCCCTGGCCCCATCCCAGGACAGAATGGGTCCTTTCCCAGTCCAAAAGGAATCCCCTGGCCCCCTCCCAGGACAGATTGGGATCTTTCCCAGTCCAAACTGGATCCCCTGGACCCCTCCCAGGACAGACTGGGATCATTCCCAGTCCAAACTGGATCCCCTGGCCCCCTCCCAGGACAGACTGGGATCATTCCCAGTCCAAACTGGATCCCCTGGCCCACTCCTAGGACAGACTGGGCCCTGTCCCAGTCCAAACTGGATCCCCAGGCCCCCTCCCAGGACAGACTGGGATCACTCCCAGTCAAAACTGGAGCCCCTGGCCCCCTCCCAGTACAGTCCGGGATCATTCTCAGTCCAAACTGGGTCCCCTGCCCCCTCCCCGTAGAGACTTGGCCCTGTCCCAGTCCAAACTGGATCCCCTGGCCCCCTCCCAGGACAGACTGGGATCATTCCCAGTCCAAACTGGACCCCTTGGCCCGCTCCCAGGACAGAGTGAGATCATTCCCAGTCCGAACTGGATTCCCTGGCCCCCTCGCAGGACAGACTGCAATCATTCCCAGTTCCAACTGGAGCCCCTGGCCCCCTCCCAGTACAGAATGGGCCCTATCCCACTCCAAACTGGATCCACTGGCCCGCACCCAGGACAGACTGGGCCCTGTCCCAGTCCAAACTGGATCCCCTGGCACCCTCCCAGTACAGAGTGGGATCATTCCCAGTCCAAACTGGATCCAATGGCCACCTCCCAGTCCAGACTGGGATCATTCCCATTCCAAACTGGATCCGGTGGCCTCCTCCCAGGGCAGACTGGGATTGTTCCCAGTCCAAACTGGATACCCTGGCCCCCACCCAGGACAGACTGGGATCATTCCCAGTCCAAACTGGATCCCCTGGCCCCCTCCCAGGACAGACTTGGCCCTGTCCCAGTCCAAAATGGATCCCTGGCCCCCTCCCAGGACAGACTGGGCCCTTTCCCAGTGCAAACAGGATCCCCTGGCACCCTCCCAATACAGACTGCAGTCATTCCCAGTTCCATCTGGAGCCCCTGGCCCCATCCCAGGATAGAATGGGGCCTTTCCCAGTCCAAACTGGATCCCCTGGCCCCCTCCCAGGACAGAGTGGGATCATTCCCAGTCCAAACTGGATACCCTGGCACCCTCTCAGTACCGAGTGGGATCATTCCCATTCCAAACTGGATCCGCTGGCCACTTCCCATTACAGACTGGGATCATTCCCAGTCCAAACTGGATCCTGTGGCCTCCTCCCAGTATGGACTGGAATCATTCCCAGTCCAAACTGGTCCCCTGGCCCCCTCCCAGGGCAGACTGGGATCGTTCCCAGTCCAAACTGGATCCCCTGGCCCCCACCCAGGACAGACTGGGATCATTCCCAGTCCAAACTGGATCCCCTGGCCCCCTCCCCGTACAGATTTCGCCCTATCCCAGTCCCAAATGGATCCCTGGCCCCCTCCCAGGACAGTCTGGGCCCTGTCCCAGTGCAAATTGGAGCCCCTGGCACCCTCCCAGTACAGACTGCAATGATTCCCAGTTCCATCTGGAGCCCCTGGCCCCATCCCAGGACAGAATGGGTCCTTTCCCAGTCCAAAAGGAATCCCCTGGCCCCCTCCCAGGACAGATTGGGATCTTTCCCAGTCCAAACTGGATCCCCTGGACCCCTCCCAGGACAGACTGGGATCATTCCCAGTCCAAACTGGATCCCCTGGCCCCCTCCCAGGACAGACTGGGATCATTCCCAGTCCAAACTGGATCCCCTGGCCCACTCCTAGGACAGACTGGGCCCTGTCCCAGTCCAAACTGGATCCCCAGGCCCCCTCCCAGGACAGACTGGGATCACTCCCAGTCAAAACTGGAGCCCCTGGCCCCCTCCCAGTACAGTCCGGGATCATTCTCAGTCCAAACTGGGTCCCCTGCCCCCTCCCCGTAGAGACTTGGCCCTGTCCCAGTCCAAACTGGATCCCCTGGCCCCCTCCCAGGACAGACTGGGACCAGTCCCAGTCCAAACTGGAGCCTCTGGTCCCGTCCCAGTACAGAGTACAATTATTCCCAGTTCCAACTGGAGACCCAGGCCCCCTCCCAGGACAGAATAGACCCTGTCCCAGTCCAAACTGGATCCCCTGACCCCCGCCCAGGACAGACTGGGATCATTCCAAGTCCAAACTGGATCCCCTGGCACCTTCCCAGTCCAGACCGGGATCATTTCCAGTCCAAAGTGCATACCCTGGCTTCCTCCCAGTATGGACTAGAATCATTCCCAGTCCAAAATGGATCCCCTGGCCCCCTCCCAGGACAGATTGGGCCCTGCCCCAGTCCAGATTGGAAGCCCTGGCCCCCTCCTAGGACAGACTGGGATCATTCCCAGTCCAAACTGGATGCCCTGGCCCACTCGCAGGACAGACTGGGATCATTCCCAGTCCCAACTGGATCACCTGGCCCCCTCCCTGAACAGAGTGGGCCCTGTCCCACTCCAAACTGGATCCCCTGGCCCCCACCGAGGACAGACACGGATCATTCCCAGTCCAAAATGGATCCCCTGGCCCCCTTCCAAGACAGACTGGGCCCTGTCCCAGTCCAAACGGGATCCCCTGGCCCCCTTCCAGGACAGACTGGGCCCTGTCCCAGTCCAAACCCAAGCCCTTGGCCCCCTCCCAGTACAGACTGCAATCATTCCCACTTCCAACTGGAGCCTCTGGCCGCTCCCAGTACAGAATGGGCCCTGTCCCAGTCCAAACTGGATCCCCTGGCCCCCTACCAGGACAGATTGGGAGTATTCCCAGTCCAAAATGGATCCCCTGGCTCACTCCCAGGACAGACTGGGCCCTGTCCCAGTCCAAACTGGATCCCTTGGCCCCCTCCCAGTATGGACTGGAATCATTCCCAGTCCAAACTGGATCCTCTAGCCCCCTCCCAGTCCAGACCGGGATCATTCGCAGTCCAAACTGGACCCCCTGGCCCCCTCCCAGGACAGACTGGGATCATTCCCAGTCGAAAAAGGATCCCCTAGCCCACACCCAGGACAGACTGGGCCCTGTCCCAGTCCAAACTGGATCCCCTGGCCCCCTCCCAGGACAGACTGGGATCATTCCCAGTCCAAACTTGATCCCCTGCCCCCTCTCCCATTCCAGACTGGGATCATACCCAGTCCTAACTAGATCCCCTGGCCCCCGTCCCAGGAGAGACTGCAATCATTCCCCGTCCAAACTGGATACCCTGGCCCGCTCCCTGGACAGACTGGGCCCTGTCCCAGTCCAAAATGGATGCCCTGGCCACCTCCCAGGACAGACTGGGCCCTTTCCCAGTGCAAACTGGAGCCCCTGGCACCCTCCCAGTACAGACTGCAATCATTCCCAGTTCCAACTGGAGACCCTTGCCCCATCCCACGACAGAATGGGCCCTGTCCTAGTCCAAACTGGATCCCCTGGCCCCTTCCCAGGACAGACTGGGATCATTCCCAATCCAAACTGGATCCAGTGTCCCCCTCCCAGTCCTGACTGGGATAATTCCCAGTCCAAACTGGATCCAGTGGCCGCCTCCCAGTCCAGAATGGGATCATTCCCAGACCAAACTGGATCCAGTGTCATCCTCCCAGTATGGACTGCAATCATTCCCAGTCAAAACTGGACCCCCTTCCCCCCTCCCAGGACAGACTGGGATCATTCCCAGTCCAAACTGGATCTCCTGGCCCCCTCTCAGGGCAGACTGGGATCATTTCCAGTCCAAACTGGATCCACTGGCCCCCACCCAGGACAGACTGGGATCATTCCCAGTCCAGACTGGATCCCCTGGCCCCCTCCCAGGGCAGACTGGGCCCTGTCCCAGTCCAAACTGGAGCCCCTGCCCCCTTCCCAGGACAGACTGCAATCATTCCCAGTTCCAACTGGAGCCCTTGGCCGCTGCCAGTACAGAATGGGCCCTGTCCCAGTCCAAACTGGATCCCCTGGCCCCCTCCCAGGACAGACTGGGATCATTCCCAGTCCAAACTGGATCCCCTGGCCCCACTCCCATTCCAGACTGGGATCATTCCAAGTCCAAAATGGATCCCCTGGCCCCCTCCCAGTCCAGAACGGGATAATTCCCAGTCCAAACTGGATCCCCTGCCGCCTCCCCGTACAATCTTGGCCCTGTCCCAATCCAAACTGGATCCCCTGGCCCCTCCCCGTACAGACTTGGCACTGTCCCAGTGCAAACTGGATCCACTGGCCCACTTCCAGGACAGACTGGGATCATTCCCAGTTCAAACTGGATCCCCTGGCACCCTCCCAGGACACACTGCGCTGTATCCCACACCAAACTGGATCCCATGGCCGCCTCCCAGGACAGACTAGGACCAGTCCCAGTCCAAACTGAATCCAATTGCCCCCTCCCAGGACAGACTGGGCCCTGTCCCAGTCCAAACTGGATCCCGTGGCACCCTCCCAGTACAGAGTGGGATCATTCCCAGTCCAAACTGGATCCAATAGCCCCCTCCCAGTCCAGACCTGGATCATTCCCAGTCCAAAGTGCATACCCTGGCTTCCTCCCAGTATGGACTAGAATCATTCCCAGTCCAAAATGGATCCCCTGGCCCCCTCCCAGGACAGACTGGGCCCTTTCCCAGTCCAAACTTAATCCCCTGGCCCCCTCCCAGTACAGATTGGGCCCTTCCCCAGTACAGATTGCATCCCCTGGCCCCCTCCCAGGACAGACTGGGATCATTCCCAGTCCCAGCTGGATCACCTGGCCCCTTCCCAGGACAGATTGGGCCCTGCCCCAGTACAGAATCGATCCCCTGGCCCCCACCGAGGACAGACACGGATCATTCCCAGTCCAAACTGGATCCCCTGGCCCCCTCCCAGGACAGGCTCGGATCATTCCCAGTCCAAACTGGATCCCCTGGCCCCCTCCCAGGACAGACTGCAATCATTCCCAGTTCCAACTGGAGCCCCTGGCCACTCCCAGTACAGAATGGGCCCTGTCCCGGTCCAAACTGGATCCCCTGGCCCCCTCCCAGGACAGGCTGGGACCTGTCCCACTCCAAACTGTATCCCATGGCCCCCTCCCAGTACAGACTGTGCCCTGTCTCAGTCCAAACTGCATTCCCTGGCCCCCTCTCAGTACAGACTCGGATCATTCCCAGTCCAAACTGGTCCCCCTGGCCCCCTCCCAGGACAGAGAGGCCCTGTCCCAGTCCAAATTGGATCCCCTGGCCCCCTCCCTGGACACGCTGGAATCATTCCCAGTCCAAACTGGATCCCCTGGCCCCCTCCCAGGCCAGACTGGGATCATTCCCAGTCCAAACTGGATTCCCTGGCCCCCTCCCAGGACAGAGTTTTTGTAAATATTCTGATTTTTAATCAAAATATGATATATAGAAAAGGTTAAATTTAATTAATAAATAAATAAGTTAGGATTGTTAAGTTAGAAACAATAACCATAGGAACCTCACCACGGATTTGCCGTTCCATACTGAGGAACTAACAGTAACGAGATGGAACGATGAAGAATTGAATAGAAAAGTTTTGTTTGAGTCCTGTGACAGTGTGACCTGATAGGCACCAGTGATGCTGCCTGAAAATCCCCTTACCCTCCCATCTTTATATGAATATCAAGAATGCCAATCGATAGATATTAATAGAAATAAACATTGATTATTCATAGGCATGGAAATTGACAGAAAATTATAAGCTAGAAAGTGATTATTAAAAGATCTAAAGTTTTATATATATATATATATATTCTGTATAAGGGTAACTAGGTATGAGCTACCCCGATTTAATCATAAACTAGCTATGAACAATGTAGCATTGTGAATAGGTAGGATTTGCTTGTCAAGAGAATGATAAGTTGTAGGCCTGGTCAGTAAACCGAGGAAAACTTAAGAAGATTCCACGAATAGGATTTTGCAACCAACCTGAGCATGCACAAAGATGGAGTTCAACTAAAGGACACCATGAGGAAGACTATGGACGACCACCAGAGGATGTCAGACGACCACCTCTGTACCTGAAGGCCCATGCCTCACGAGCATTTACATATATTAATGAGTTCTCAGAAATTGTATGAATATGTTAATTGTTTCCTGGAAATATGATGAATATGTATACTTTGATTGTATATAACTTCTAGCGGTGAAACTAAGCACCCACACAGGTGGAGTGATCCCCTGTGCATCCAGCACTGCAATAAAGAAGTGTCTGCTCACCTACGTACATTGTGTAGGTGAGTTTTTATAGTACAGATTTGTAACATGTTTAACAGTCAGGTAACCCAAATGCATGTTAAATATACAAGTTTTGCCCTTGTTCCGGATCTGTCTGGGAGATAATTCTCAGGAGGTCATAAACGGTATGTTCTGCTGTGCTTTAAAATAACCTGTCGCCAGAAATGTCTTCCTTAGTGCCTGCACAGAGCAAGAACCTCCAGTAGCGAGGGCATGCTGACTCTCGGGCAGCTTCAAAGCAACAAATACTTGTAAATAGGTTAAAAATCCAGTTCCCTGGTAGCAACGTGCTTGTCTAAGTCCACCTCACTCAGCACTCAGTCAGAAGTTTTTGTGGGTAGGGGTGGATGAAATCAATATACTCTAGAGGCAGGTGCTAAAACTGGCCAGGCAGTTTATCTAAATAAATCAAAATTTACCTTTGAAAGGAGTGGCATGCCTTTAGATGTGGGGGGGTGTATCGCTTTTTCCTTCTTTGGTCTGAGCACAGCGCAGTGAGAGGTGTTTCCACCTGGGGGAGGGAAGCTCATCCAACAGCCATCATCAGCCTCAGGGCTTGTGGTCCTTGATGGAGGCCTAAGTGCTTGGGATAGCTTTAGTTGTGTGATGCTTCTCATTCTGCTCCCAGCTTTTCCCATTAACGTTTGCTCTTTGGTGAATTTGTCTGTGCAGTGTTTAGTAAACAGTCTCCATTCACAGCTCTGAGTGCCCTTTTTTTTTTTTAAAGGCAGGTAAACTACCTGTGCCTTTCTTTGAAACCCCATGAATAGCTCTGGAGTTTCCCTTGGGGGCAGAGAAAACAGGGACCCTTTAGAGTAGAGAAGAGAATTTAACAGGGGAAGCACTTCAATGATATGCTGCTTGTGAGGAGGAAAGTACCTGCTTCAACTTCTTTTGGTAGCTTCCGCATTGTTTAGCAGTAACTACTTAAAAGACTGATTACTTCAGGGAAAGAAGAAGAAATCACTTCTGATTTCTGTGTCTGACTGAAAGAACTAACCTGAACATACAGAAAACTGATGTGAAGAGCCATTTTTGGTCATTATTGGGTAAGGGCCTGTGGGTGCTCTGCTGCATGCAGGTGTAAAGGGTGTTCAGGATTTTTGGCACCTGAATGGAAGAAGAGGAGAAAGAAGGGCTCGGTGCATCCTTTACCCCCTCCTGCGGGGCCCAGACACAGTCATTCAGCATATGAGCAGTGCCTGCTCCCGTGACACAGAGTCCAGACCTAGCTCGAAACCTCACCCCTTCCACCCTGCCTGATCCTGGCTCACGTCTGGAGCCGAGCGTGCTCTTAGCAATTGTGCGCGCACACGCACACACAGACATGCGTGCACTCACACGGGCAGACTCAGTCATGGCATGTCCCTGGGCACCGTATGAGCAGCTGCGTGCCATTGTGCACACAGAGAACACGGACACATTTCACACCCAACGCTTGACTAACTCTCCCCACGTGTCTGTAGCGATGCAAGAGCAAAACCAAACACGCTCTTTGAGACCCTGAAGATGCCTTGCAGGGCCTCTGCAAGGGCTCGTGACTCCTTCCAGAGGAACCCAGTTCTCCGGGGACACTTCTCCTTGCCTCTACCCTCCTTTCCCAAAGCGCCAACCCCTTCCCCACACAGAGGACCTTCCCCTGAAGGAAGGAGTGTTTGCTTGAGCCTTTCACAGCTAGAAGCCGTGGCCATGATAAGGACAAATAGGCAGCCAGGTCCCTCATCCGTGGAAGATCCCAGCTTCTCCCACAGCTGCCTACCTCTGGCCCGTGGTGCAGACAGAACCTGCTCTGCGCCTGGGGAAGCAGCAAGGGGTGACCCCACAGCCCACGGATGCGGCACTCCCGCTGCCCAGAGCGGCCGCGGGCTCTGCAGGGACGGCACAGGGACACCCTGCCCTGGCTGTAATGGCAGTGGCTTAACGGCTGGGTGAGCTTTAGCTCAGCTGGGCGCGATCCTGTGGGCTGCTACCCGTGGCTGCTGTCACTGCGACCGGCCTTTGTCAGCGGTGGACAGCCACGGAGTTAGTCTGGGCTGAGCGAGCTGCTGCTGGCCCTGGAGCCCAAATGGAGCGCAGGAGAGCAGGAACGGAGGAGGAGAACAGGAGCCTTGAAAGGGCAGGCACAGCACGAGGCCAGAGGCTCCCAGGCTACAAACAGGCAGCAACTGGTGGCTAAAGGAAGGGCACCTCGCAGGCTGGGAAACACCACAGTCGGGGAAAGCAATGAGAGCAATGAACAAGTATGCAACCTATGGAAAACCTGGTGTGCCCAGCAAAGCTCAGGATAGGGGGAATTGGGGAGAAGTGAGGAAAGAGCAAAGTGAAGCAGGTCCCAGGGCAGGGAGGACTGACAGTGACCCCGGAGGAAGGGGAGGAATGGCAAGGTCGGTGCCTCCCAGTGCGTCACTCGTGGGAAGGACCTGGACAACGGAAGACTTTGGACAAGACGGGCCCACATCCCTGTCACCAGCTGGAGCAGACCCCAGCAGCAGTTGCCAATGCACGACTCAGAGCATCAGCAGTCCCTCGGCTCGGCACACAGGCAGTGTTTCTTGAGCCCATGCCAACTGCACAGGGTGTCGTGCAACAGCCAACAGGAGAAAAGACAAAGTCAAATGGGAAAAAGGTCTCCTTTGCCTCCTGGACTATTTCCTTCCTGCATTCCACCAGGAAGATGGAACACCCACTTCCATACTGCCTTCACACACGCAGATCTGACATGCAGCAAGCTGTCCAGGACAGCACTCAGAAAGTCTGTAGCCTGTGCTGGAAGGATGCATTTGCAAACAGCCTGGAGAGAAGTCAGGAACAGGAGAGACCACGTCACAGCTCTGCTCCAGCAATTCGGCAAGGAAAGGAAACTTGACGGGACTGTTAGTCAGGCAGTCGTAGAGGGGGCAATCACTTTTTCCTCCTGCTGTGCATACAGTGCTGTTTACATCTGACACAGCTAACCGATTTGGAAGTGTCTCCCCCAACGTCGTTGGCTCATATACCAAATTTGTATTCTGACAAGAGCACTCACACATGTGCGAACGCACATACACACATCACGGTATCTGCTCCAGTGTGTCTAAAGGACAGTCTTGTCTCAAAGCCTCCTGCTACTTGCTAACAACAGCCATCCTGGACAGCTTGCTCTGGAGACAGTGAGAGACTCTGGAGGGGAGCAGGGAGACATGCAGGAGCCCAGGAGCTGGGCCCCCACCCCGGTCTTTTGGGGCCAGTTACCTTTGCTATTTTGGTACAGGTCTCCACCACAGTCTCCGTGTCTGGGCTGTTCAGCTCCTCACCAAAGCACCTGATCTCATCTGCCTGAGGCACCACCTCCATGGTCCTGGCTGGAGCAAACACCAGGAAAAAAGACGAGTCACGTCTACAGAAACCCAACCGCTGACCCCAGATACTGCAAAGGAGAACCCAAGGGATGGCAGTGAAGGCCACAGGGAAACCCAGGGCCCTCCTGAACTCGGTGCAGCAGGAATTCCCTGCTGAGAAATCCTGGGCTGGAAAGAGCCCTCCTCCTCCTGGAACCATTTGCTGGGGCTTCAGGGTTTCAGCAGCCTCTGCTCCTAGCAGCTCCATCCCCCAGGAGCCCCCAAACCCAGCACCCAGTTGGGCAGGGCTCCCTTCTGGGGGACACAGATGGTGGGAAGGGGGCACCAGGGCATGCAGGGGGGCTTTACTCACCATAAGCTCACGTTGCTCCTTGCAAGCTCCCAGCACATGGACGCAAACCTGCAGGGCTCTCTCCCGCTCCCATTCTTTGGCTGAGGTGAGCCAGCCCTTCAGGACCTGAGGCAGGGTGCATCTCTCTCGCAACAGGCATCTTTCTCTCCCTGAGGTCCCTCTCCAACTCCCTCCTTCTCTGGCCCCTTCCCAGCACGGCCCCCAGCCCCACTAAGCACTGGCACTGCAGCCTCCACCACCTCGCTCTCTCCAGCCGCCTCTGCCCTGAGCCCACTGTTGCTTCCCTGCCGGCACCTCCCCACTCCAGCCTTCCCCCAGGCTGCTCTCACCCAGCTCAGGGCTGGCTCTTGGCTTTGCCTAAATCAGGGCCCACTTCCCTGCCTGGCCTGCGCTCCCGTCCCCCAGCTCAGCCCCTTGCTCCAGCCAGACGCACAGCCTCAGAGCGAGGAGCCAAAGCCCCACTTTCCCGTAGGAAAGGTATCCACCTCCTAACACCCTCTAATGCCTCCACTCTCTGTCCCCACGACACTTTCCCTGTTGCACCATGGCCACTCACATGGACCACGTCATCAAAGCAGGCAGAGGTCTCCTCTGCCTCCAGAAGAGTTTCTAGGAGATGGCCCAGATCTTCCATGCATCTCATGTGCAGAAGCTGAAAGCAGGAAAGCAGAGCTGGGGGGCTGCCGGGGCGCACTGAGGTGGGACCCTGACCCAGGGGTGGGCAGGCACTGGCTGGTGGGTACCTGCGTGTTCACAGCTGCCCTCACTGTCTTCCTGACCTTGTTCATCCAGTCCTCGGAAGGACAGGACAAGACAGTCTGGCAGCACACTGACAGCAGCTTGCGATTTTCCTCCCTGCTCAGAAGTGGCCTCAGCTTGCTGGCCAGAGGAAAAAAGAAAACAGAAAGAGGATTTACTAGCCCTCTCCAGAGTGGCTTAGACCACAGCTGGGTTCCTCCTAATCGAGGGCCCCAAATCCAACACCCCCAGCCCATGCCAGCGAGCACTGCCTTCAGCACCAGCAATTCCTGCCTCCTCCCAGGCAGCAGGCAAACCCCCGCCCCCAGGTTAAGGAACCCTGGGGGCTCCCTTCCTGGGGGAGACACCCGACATGGGGGACACCCTCCCACTCCACAGCCCCAGCAGCTCCCGGCTCCATGCTCAAGGCCACTGGGGCTGCCCCAGACAGCTGGGATGGGGCACACTAGAAGTCCCCAGAGCCTGGGGAACAGACCTCACCTCAACTCCTCCAGGGCCTGGAACACTCCATACACCAGGGAGTCCCAGGGCTCCCCCTTGATCCAGTCCTGCAAGTCCCAGAGAGAGAAGCACAGAGTTGGCCGGGGCATGGGACAGCCCTCCCGCCTCCCCTGGGGACAGGCTCTGCTGCCAGGTCTAGGCAGACACTGCCCCATCACCCCCACGCATCCCCAAAGGCACCGCAGGAGGGACCCTGCTCCCCAGCCACAGCCACCCAGCACCAGCACTCAAGGGCCCCACCAGCTCCGGACACAGCTCCAGAGCTCGCACGAAGCCCAGAGACCATCGTGCCTCTGGGGAAACCAGTCTGATGGTGCAGCCCAAAACTCCCCCGTGCGACTGCCCCACCTAGGGGTACTCACCAGCAAGGTCCACATCGCCTTCCGCTTTAAGGAGAGCTCAAAGCTGCCACAGTCGCCCACAGCCTGGATGGCACAGCTGACCTCGGTGATGCTCTGCACCAGGGCGAGCTTGAGCTGCATGTCCTGAGGCCAAAGAGAGAAAAGCACCCCTTCAACTCTTTGAAGGGCTGAGAGGTGGAAGAGGAGCATGGGCAGGGGAAACCCATGGGGGGCTGAATCTGGACGTTGAGGACAAACCCTTCCTTGGGAGGTCTTTAGAAAGAGACCGTCCACCTCGGTGCACCCCAGCCCCAAGGGGATGAAGCTGGGACACCCAGGCATTCCTGCCCTGTGTGCCCCATGCTCCTACCCTCTGTTTAGCTCTGGAGAGCCGCAGGATGTTGCCCAGGTCTGGATCCAGCCGCACCTAGCCTCCTCTCTCAGAAGAAGTTTAGAAAGCAAGGGGGTCCTCTCTGAACCTCATGAAATGAAATATGATGTATATGTATACTTTAGTTGAATATAACTTTTGTAGCAGAGAAACTAGGCATGCACACTAGGTGGAGTGATCCCCTGTGTGCCCAGCGCTGCAATAAAGAAGTGCCTGCTCACCTATGTACATCGTGTAGATGAGTTTTTATATTACAGATTTGTAACAAATCCAAAACAAAAAACACCACATGAAAAACACCACATGAAAAACAAACCAAGACATTCCCAAGCAGCCCAGTCTTCCATGTTCCCCTCACTGCACTTCTATGAAACATCTCACGAATCAAAGAAAGTTAGCAGAATAATGCTCTTCATCTAGTACAGAACGTTTCTTTAACTTTTTTAACAGTATATGAAGATGTCCAAGATTTCAAAGCATTACTTTTCGAACTACACAGTGCCTAAAGAGCACAGAAATAAGAAAACTCTCTTTCTAGAGTAATTTCTACACTGCAATGCTAGGAACCAAATTTTTTAGCAGTGCAGTAAAAGAAAATGTCAAAAACGTATCAGTCTGTAAGCGATGCCAAATGCCATTGAAAACACTTATGACCCCACTTTCTGTTACTGCTGTTCAGTGTATATTCATTCTGTCACATAATTACCATCTGGAGAATTCAGAGACTTACATTTATGTAATTTTATAGTCTTTCATGGGACTATTTAAAGGAACTACCAGACAAAAATACAAAGAGACTGTCTCTTCTATTTTTAATCACTTTCAAAAAAATTAACAAGTTATGCTTTGCAAGGCAGTTAAATAAACAAATTAGAATGAATGCCTAATATTGAGCCCCTTCTATACAAATGATTCAACTAAACATGAATATGGGTTAAATACTTTCAATACTGCACATACTAAGAATTCCTTCCTACATTACAGAAACCCACATCTAGACTCATCCTTATACTGACTGAATGGTTTTTACACAGATGAAAACACCAGTACAACAACAGGGCACAACATGAGCTTTGAAAAGGGAAAACAAAGACAGAACTAACATTGACAAAGAAAGGTATAAGATGAAAAATACCAGGTTAGATCTTGCAGTGTAGTATTTTTCTTCTGAATCGTCCAAAAATCACTCCTGCCAGGCTGTTTGTTAGACAGAGATCAAGACACTCAAATTATTTACATTGTGACTGAAAGCCAGGTAGACACAAAGGGAAAGTTTCTTGCTAAAAAAAAAGTTGTTAGTTGAAACTCAAACCATGTTAAGCCAGTTCTGGGGATGGAGGTAAAACACAGCGAAGGGTACGGTCACATTACCAGACACTACTGAGTCACACCAAAAGAATGGATTATTGTTCACCACCTGAGCTGTGGCAATGAGCGACAAACTGCCTCAGTTAGAGGCAAGTATGTGCCAGTTCCACATCTCCGTGCACCACCACCAGTAACTCCTCATGCTGCAGCGGTCCAGTCCTTTGCCTTATAAACATCAAATTTAAGCATGCTTTAGTGAGACAGAAGCAAAAGGGTCAGAAGAACTGCTGTAAGGAAAAGGGATCCACACTGTTAGTGCTGGAGGAACAGACAGGCACCTCTTGCTCCCGCTTGCATTTAAAAGAGCGTGTAGGTTGTTACAAACTTCTCCCTCAGCCTGCTTTGTGCTAAGGCTCTTTGCTGGAACAGCCATTCTGTGAACAGAGCTCTAGTTCGCATTTGACATGCCACTTTAAATTGTCCATCGGTTCTATATCTAACGACAAAATACAGATTTTCTTTGGTCTCTAGACCCCAACATCATCATTTTCAAAATCATAGCTCTGTTTTATCTGGAAAGGACAGATCAGGACTGCATGCTTCATTCTGATAGGAGCAGTGGACCAGTTAATTGCCCTCTTCAGAAAGATCCAAACAAGCAATCAGGGATCTTCCCTACAGGCAGGGAGATGAGGCAAGTTCTTTGGACAGGTTTCAAATACCCAAACTCCAACAGGAGCAGACAATACTAAGAGATTTCCTTATCAGCAGAATTAATCTGCATCGTTCAAGTCCCTTCTTGGAGCAGCAAGGGCTTCTGCCATTCCAAAGTGCAAAGGCCCTGATTGCTAACCCACAAGGTAGGAAAAGGCTCTGCTCCTCCCTCCCAACAACACCGGACGAAGAAGTGCTCTCCAAAGTGGTGCTTTAGTCCCTGCAGAAAATCCCTCTCCCCGGTTTAGCAACTCAGGTTCCTAAGGTGCAAGGAAAACACGTCTCTGCCCCATGAAGTTGTCCGCTAACTGGTTTGGTTTGGTCAGTAACTGATAAAGTAAGAAAGAAATGGAAAAAGTATTTTTAAAACTTCAGCTTCTCCCTTAACATCTCTTTGCAATTATGAGTCTGTGTCTGTAGAAATAAATGAAATTCTTAAGGAGCCAAGCATTATAATTTGAACTATACGATGCTGCCAATTGTATTTTCTTTATAATCCAGACAATGCAACAGGGGAGCAAAGCCAGGATAACTTGGAATCAGTTCAAAAATCTTTTGGAGTTTACGGTGATGAGTTTACAGTGAAACACTGACTTTATTACAATGTTTAACAAACACTTGTATAACCAGGGCTCCGAAATGATGTTGTCATGCAGTCATGTCAAGGTCTAAATAACATAGCTGAAACAACTGCCTAAGTCCTACGTGAGATGTGGTAAGCTATTCTCCTCTGTCTCCAACGGGCACTAGAACCTGCAGACTACCTGTCCAGCCGTTGCTGAGGAAGAGCAAGATCACGTACAAACTCATACACCCAGAGCCAGCTGACCCACTACCAAAGGACAAGGCACCGGGAAGGAGATTCTAGTACAACGACAGAGCAGTACAAGGAAACCTACGCCAGAAATCCCACTCACGTGTAGTTTGTAGCCTTCAGAAGAGGAATTACATTCCCAGCTACACACCCTTCCCAAAACCAACTCAGAGCAAAGCCAATGTCCCTCCCACCTATGCACTAAGCCAACTTTTTCACCTCAACACCTGCCTTAGAAAAACAAAGAGAACACAGAAGTCTGCAGTAAGGAAGC
Organism: Gavia stellata; assembly: GCF_030936135.1. Classification (NCBI taxonomy): domain Eukaryota; kingdom Metazoa; phylum Chordata; class Aves; order Gaviiformes; family Gaviidae; genus Gavia; species Gavia stellata. The sequence goes on along the minus strand of NW_026776670.1, from coordinate 418,536 downwards.
AAAGGAGTGTCTTTTTTATCCAGGAATGTGAAGAAACTGCCCAAGAGCACAAGTGTGGAAAGCAACAGTCTCCATAGAAGAGAGGAAGCTGCTGCAATCGTGTGCGTGAGGCAGCACAGACACCTTTTCCCTCACTGCTTGAGTTCTCACACCCCTTGCACTGACAGGTCCGTAGGATGAAAACATTGGCAACACACCTTCACAGAATACATCATCTGCCAGACTCAGCGTGGCTCAAGTGTCAATACAAGCACAAGGGAGAGAAACATTTGAATATGCACTGTAATTCTACAATTAAAAAAATAACTCTATAAATAAAGGGAATTATATACTTGGCAATGAGGTATAAAGCATAGGGGAAACCCACAAGACCAAGGGCTGTTGCTTAACACGTACATCACACCTGGCAGAGCCCACAAAGAAGGGGTCTTGCTGCATATAGTGCAATGGCACCAAAAGATCCAGGACCAATATGCTACTTGTCAGAAAAATTCACTACCAACTTCAGTAGCGCTAAGGAGGTATGCTACACATCTTGGATTTCTCCTCCTCCACAGACATTTTCAGGGAATAATGTGCAGAGCATAGTCCACGCTGCTTGTAACTCACAAACTCACGATGTGGCTCCGTCTCTTCCCTCAACGGTGGACCAAATTTTACTTGACCAACTACAGAGGAGAAAAGGAAAACAAGAATCGAAGTTGGACTGTAATTAGACCCAATTCAGCTCCAAAGGCTAACCAAAAAGGCAAATCCAGTTTAATGAGTGCATCACAGCCCCACTGATGGAAACTTCTGACACAGGCACACCCCCAACTTGTGCCTGCTGGAAACTATGGGGCACAGAAAGTACTCTTCTGTCACAAAGGCAGCACAATCGCCACTTGCCCCACCTACTTACTCATTAGAAGGATGAGGAAAACCATTCAGCAAACAAGGCCATCAAGTGCCCTCTTTAGAGCACCAATACAGATGTAATTTAGAGAAAACACGTTCTTTGGGGTGATTCAATAGCACTAAAGAGCCGTGAATGAAGTTTGGAGAGAGCTTATCGCATCTTCTAGGAAAGCTCTTTGGCAGACACTCTTCAACACTCCTTCCCACAATTTTAGCTTCAGAAAAGACAACTAAAGCTCCAAGGATTGCTCTGATTTAATTCAAGCAAAAGAATGACCTCAGTTTGGGGGATGGAGTCTGCTTTTAATGGCCAGGGATCAGCCACCTCCTTTCCTGATTTCTACAGGACTGTTTCAGTTCAAAAGCAAAAACCACAACAAGAGACTAAATTAAGGCAGAAAAATCTTCCTCTGCCATTCTGCTACCTAGCACAATCTGGCATCACTCCGAATATCCCTGCTGCAGTGGCGTATGAAGCGATACCAACCAGCTCTCAGAAGAGCTCAGGTTGTGTCCTGTTCAGTTAAGATGAAGCAATAGTGAGATTTGCTGAAGTGCTGACAAAAGGGGTATTCAAATGTTTTACACTAATGTTTCTTTTGCATAGTCATCTAGAAACTATATCCGTAAGTGAAACAGCGTAGTTTTTCTTTTCCTGAATATCACTAAAACTGTTTCTATATACGTCAGCTATGCAGAATACGAGTTGAAATAAGTGAATATCAATGATTATTTTAAGAATATTTAATGTTGTCATATGCTTACAGTTTATTTCAGAGCATGTCTTTTCTTCTCTCCCATTTCTACTTCTCAAATGAATCCTATGAGGCACTACCAGAGGCTAGAAGTGAACAATAAAATACTTCAATACCAAAATATATTCACTTTAAAGCCAGTATTGTGTACCTGGTTTTTAGCAGGTTTCTTTAGCATAATAGCAACAAAGACAGACAGAAATCAAGCGGAAGCTAAAAATAAAGACTGCATGTACGTTTTTGTACATGAAAGTTAGAATTATTTGGAGACATTTTATCTGTAGAGTGTCTTTAACTTCAAGACAAGGGTTTTTAAAACACTGGATTTGAGCAAGTAAAGACAATGCTGGCCAGCATTTATCTTTGCTAAGATTGTTACCGAAAATCGTAACCAAGAAAACTCTCCAAACCAAATGATAGTTTAGAAAGCCGACATTGGTTTATTGCAGCGCTGGGTGCATGGGGGATCCTTCCTCCTAGCATGCACACCGGCTTGAAATCATGAAAGGTATTTAAACAGTTAACAAAGTTAGTTACGCCTTCTGGTCCCACCCCGTAGCTAACTATTGGTTAGGATCTTTCTTACTGCATCTTAAAGATACAGTTCTCTTTTAATTCACTACACATGCCCAGAGAGTAGGGGGCTTATTTGGGTTGGGGGCTTTTCTAGCTAGGAGGTGTGGTTTTTAACATTATAATGAGGTAGGTCAGCCTTAGGGCACCCATTTGGGGCATTTCACTGACTTGGCTGTTTGGCCAAGTCTCAAGTTTGCATATCGGCCATTATCAGGAGACCCAGAGGCTATATCAGGTGCTAGGTCTACTTTTGTCTCCAGGTAGACAACATTAACATAACCCAATAGAGCTAATCGCCACAGCCAGCCTGTTTCCGGGAAAACTAATGCATATTTCAGTTTGTGCAACGCAGTAGCAGTATCATCTTAACTCATCTGTACAAAGTTTGCACAAAGGGATCTGGGTTTTTTGTATGCTAACTAATTTGTTTGAGTCTTTGGTATCAAGATAACATTTCCTTTTTGCCCTTTCCGTTTAACGGTATTGATAGTTGGAAAGTCTTCACTAACATACAGTTAAGTATGAAGACAGGATGCAGTAACAGAATATCTGTTTTCTCTTGTTTATGAAACACTTCAGTCCTGCACCGCTTATCATCTTACATAAGCGTGCTGTTTCTTCCCAGCTGTTAAAGCAGAAAGTCAGAAACTTTGTCTTTGACAAAACCGTAGGTGAAATGGAGTTTCAGACTCTTCCAAGAGAGAAAATAGAATCTGCAAGAAACACATACCAAACCGCTTGACAAAAACAACTACAGGATCGTTCTCTCCTTCTCATAAGAAAGCAAATGAGGAACAAAAGAACAAGTTCTGCAGAGGTAGAACACGATTTTTATGAATGCTTGTTTTGCAGATGAATGGAAACATAATTCCACAAAGAAACAGAAAGCAGAATGCACGACAGAACTCGGGACTGGAGAAGCAGTCCACACATACTGCTGCAAAATTGTTGAAGGACAACCGCAAACAAAATTTTAAAGTGTTTTCATCTCTCTCTCTCTTTGAGCGTCTCTCCCCCAAATATAATGAGTTTTGCTAAGGGCCTGTACGTGTGACAGAGCAGCACAACCAAAAGTAAAAGCAACCCTTGAGCCTGTTCCCAGGCCACAAAACATTCTGTGGCTCAAGAAATCATAAGCATTTAGTTTTGTCGGCAAATGAAAACTTAATCTGATTCATTCCTACCTCAGGATCATCGTCATCAAAATCACGGTAAGTGGAATGCTCAGGATTATTCATTTTATCCAAAAGTTCAATAGCAAGACTTGGATTTAATGGCTGGGTAACAAAAAGGATGCTGAAAGACAGAAGGAAAAACACAGATTAAAATTCCAACCACTCATATTAAGCACATTTTAATTTTAGAACTTTAAAAAAATCCCATGCATAAATTTATACCTGTAGTAACTTTTCAGCTGTCAGTCTTTTTTTAGCATTTTTTCCTAAGTACCGTTTTCACAGAATGATGGAAACTATTGGACCTGCAAAAGGAAGTGGTAAACATGAGAATCAATTGCCCAGTAAAATACATGATCATTATCTACTGAAACAGAAAAGTACTTGCCATTTCATTTTGTCCTTTAATTCAGGAGGCTGGCAGTTCCTTTTCATCATTAGCAAAAGCGCTCTAAAAAAACCAACAGTATTTCTGTGGTTTACATGGCAGTACATACCTGACATGAATGTTGAATACATTGTTTAGTTGGCAGGAAGAAGTCCATCCGTTTAAGAGATGCTACCAGGACAACATGGTGCATTTATGCACCAAAAGGAGTTGTCACAATTTCTATCACGGACATCCAGAACACTTACAACCCAATACCCTTGCAGTACCCCCAAACACCACAAGCACACATGTAGCCACTACTCCAGATGGATGATTTGGGGAGCTGTACTTACACACCGCGCTTTAACCCCTTGCTATCCTCACTGGATGTAGGTCAAACATTGGATGGAGGCTGAAGCTCAGGAAGCTCTATAGCAGTTATTCCAGCTGCCCACAGATCACAGAGGTGCTTATAGCCACCTTTTCTTCCTACTGCAGTAACTTCTGGCGCCATCCTAAAGGGTGAAAGACATTTTTAGAGAAAATTCTTGCCACAAATCAAACATTCTTCTGTACGCAGCAGTTTACTACTCTTTTTCCTAAACCTCTCAACCTGTAAGCTCACAGCATATACACTTACACAGGTGGATATATACACATGCGTGCACGTGTGCGCGCACGTGTAAAAAGTTACGTAATGTACACATGAAGTTCTCCTCAATCACCTTCTAGTAACTAACAGGCAGCTTCCAAAACAGCTATTTAGCAGGAAGTGGATGAAACCAATCTGCCTCAGGCTGTTCTGCAGGCACACAACAAACTACCCCTCCACAACCAAAGAGCCTAAGGGGTAATTATTCAGCTACAGTAAAACCCAAATAATATCCAAATTCACACACTGCCCCGGAAAGTGATCAACTGACTTTGAAGAGAACAATTCTAACCACAAAAGAAGTCACAAAATGTCAGCTATCTTGTATCCTGAAGGCACGAGACCTGCAGACTCATTGTCACCTCCGCACAGAGCACTCCTTGTTCGTAAAGTCTGCCTCACTGTCATGGCAGAAGACCTCATTTAATTTAACAAAGTACCTTCACATCCTCAGGTGGCAAAAATTAACAGACATAACTGACACATAATTAGGAATACCTACAGAAAACGATTCACTAGGCATTGTCACATGTTTTCAACGGCCAATATGACCACTACAGCTTTTCCATGCTGGCCCTTCTGCTATTTATTTCAGTGCTCTGGAAGGCACTACGCACACGGTAGCTACCGAAAAGCTTTGCTCAGAGTTACCAGATGGTTTCTGGTTAAACTCAGCAGCAGAAAGACAAACAGGGGAGAGGCCACGGTCCTGAGTGCAAAGGGAGCAGAGAACAAACCAAAAGCTATCGGGGGCAATCCTGGGAGCAGCGACAGCCGTCTGGCAGACAAACACTGCGACCTCTGCATCGGGGTCCCGCAGATCAGCCCGCCACCCAAACCGCTTCATGAGCGCTATGCCAACGGCTCTTCCCATCGCCTGCAAGGGGGAAGAACAGTCACAGGCAGTAAAAAGAGCAGAATTAACAAAACTACAGATCACAGCCTTGACTGCACAGTCCTTATAAATACCTGGGGAGAGAAAGAGTCTCTCTTTATCCCGAGGAGAACCATTCTTACAAAGACTAGAAGAGGTACAACAGGGCACAGCGAGTGAGCAAGGGGCAGAGCAAAGGAGACATCACAGGCACAGCCAAGCTCTCAGCACCCACGCACCCACCCACCCCACCAGCAGAGACCCAGGCACCCCTCTCATTACCAGCTCTGCAGAACCAAGATTGAATCGTGCAGGGGCTGAATTCTGCACAAGAATGCAGCAGCTCTAGAAAACCGGACCACCCCCGAGAGTCATTCCCAGGGACGGAGGACCAGCCCACCATGCCATCCTCCCCAGAAAGCACTTGGTCCAGAATTGGAGCTGTGGGACACCTGCCAGGCTTGAAAGACAGACATGAACATGACTCACTTTAATTCAGCTCAGAATAAAAGCCACAAGTTTACAAAGGAAACATCTCCTTGCTATTCATCAACCTGCCCTCAATCCTGCAAAGTCTCCGACACACGCCTGAACTTACAGCCGTGGGTAGTCCTCTTGACCCAGCGACAGCATGAGAGGGATGAGAAATACAGAGGCCAATTCACTGAAAAACCTTGAAGCTGGTCAAGGCGGGGGGGGGGGGGGCAAGGTATTTCTACTTCTCGTTTAGAATCATGGTTAAATTTGATCCTCAAAGCTGAAGGCCGTCTGTGATCTCCCAAATACAATCCCAGCAGCACACAGATGTCAATCTGTCTTACCTGAAATTCTTATTCCGACACCGACAGAGGATGTGACCTGAGCAGCTGAGGTTTACAAGAAGTCTGTGCGCTCAACAGTGAAGTGACACAGGATATATGTCTGGATCCACGTCGCCTGAAAGAAAATGACTCGCCGCTAAAAGACACACAGGAGGTCCAGAACTGGACTTCAGTTTCAGGGGGGAGTGGGGTTTTTTGGGGGGTGGTGGTGTTACACAAAGACGTACATGTCCATGGACAGCAGAACACAAGCTGTGGAGATCTGTTTCAAACGTTTTTGAAGCCGTTTTCAGCACTAAACAAGCATCGAAAACACACGTGGGTGAAGGATCCTTCAGAACTGATGACTGCCAACTAGAACCGCAGCTGTCAGCAACTAAATGAAGTAAATCAGACATGAATTTCATACCTGGGACGTGAACTGGGGCTCCTCGCCGCACCCACCCCGCGAGCAAACCCGAGGGGTGGCCCGAGGGAAGGAGGCAGGGCCCCCCTTCTCTCCAGCACCTCCAGCCGGGGCTTCTTCCGCAGCCGCTCCCCAGCCCCGCGTCTGCTCCGCCCGCCCGCCCGCCCCGCTCCGTGCCGGAGAAGACCTTTCCCAGGCGCCGTCCACCCGGGGAAGAAGCGGAGCCGAACCCCCGCGGGAAGGCGTTCCGGGCGAGCGCTGCCCGCAGCCCCGCAGCCCCTCAGGCCCGCTCGCCCCGGGCAGGGCGGAGGGCAGCGCAGCCCTCGGCTCAGCTCCCCGCGGGGGGCGAGGGGACGCGGCCCGGCCGAGCGGCAGATGTCCCTGCCCGCGGCAGGGGCGGCCCGGACGGCCCTGAGGGGTCCCTTCCGACCCAGGCCCGGGCCCGGGCCAGGCCCGTGGGGCCCCGCGCGGGCGGCGGCACAGCCCACGCCGCGGCCGCGCCGGGGAGCGAAGCGAACGAGGCCGCGTTCCCCGCCGCTCCGCTCCGCGCCGGGCCGGGCCGGGCCGGGCCGGAGAAGACCTTTCCCAGACGCCGTCCACCCGGGGAAGAAGTGGAGCCGAACCCCGGCGGGAAGGCGCCGGCCCCCCCCTCACCTCCGCGGCGCCGAGCCGCGCCCGCCCCTCCCGCGCCAGGGAGGGCTCCGGCAGCGCCCCGCCGCCCTCAGCGCGGGCCGGGGGGCCCGGCGGGACCGGCCCTCCGCGGCGGGGCCCCTCCTCGGGGGCGGCTCTCCCGCGGCGAGCCCGCCCCGGGAGCGGGCCGGCGGGGCAGGGCGCCGGCCCCCGCCGCCGCCTCGTCGGGGCCGGCGGGAGTCGCTCGGGAGCGCCCGGCCTGCGGGAGGGCAGTCTGCGGACCCCCCCGCGAGGGGTTCCGCGGCCCGGGGGGAAGCGCCGGGAGGGCAGCCGGCAGCCGGCAGCTCCCCCCCGCCGCCCCCCCGGGTCTGCAGCGCCGGGGGCCGAGCGCGGAGCGCAGACGGGGCGAGCGGGCGCCCGCGCTGCCGCCTCCCGCGGGGCCCTGCCGGGGTTTCCCCGGGGACGACCGGCGGCTCGAGAGGCGAAGGAGCAGCCGCCCGTACAGCGGGAGGGAAAGCACCGTCCCTGGGGCCAGACCCAGCCCTGCCGCGGCGGCAGAGCTTGGCGAGGGGCGAATCCGGTCCCTTGGCCGGGAGGGGAGTGGGGCGTGAAGGTGCGTGCTGGGTCACCCCTCCTCCGCTGTCTTTAATGCACAGCTTTAGCTCCCTTCCCCGTACCCAGCTCCGCCGGAGCTTTACCAGAGGTTGATCCCAGCGACTAGATCCCTTGTTATCCAGGCACTCGTGTGCAGGAACTCTTATTCTCTTCTTTAGGAACTCTTCTTTAATCTGGTGTTTTTTTCCCACCCTCCATTCCACCCTGATCTGAGAGGCTGTGGTCAGGCACCGGTCAGAGAAATTTATTTTAAAAAGAAACGGAAATCATCCATAGAACACCGAGGAGTTCAGAGCTTGTGAAGTGTGGAGCACGGTGGCGAGCTGAGCTTTTAGTGTTTTCTTCTTTGCAGGAAGAACCCGCAGCACAAGCTAGAACACAAGCGCCGTGCACCTCCAGGTAAGCCAAGTTGTTTAACACAGCTCGGGGGGGGGAGGGGGAGGGGAAACCAACCCCAACCCAGCAATGGATCGAAAAAAAAGGGAATGAAATGCTTTCAGCTACTGTAAGTGAAGAGCACTGTATTTGCAGCTTGCTGCGTCTTACGCTGCGCTCTCGCGAATTAAAGATGGTATAGTGTGGTATTACCGGATCTCTGTATTCTGCTTCCCCCCCTTCAGAGCTGGAGTCTCACGGTGAAAACAGGGAATATATTCAGGAGTTACTGAAGTGTTTCTCAGCATTTCCAATGGACACTTTGCCTTTTTTGGTGCTTTTTCTTGATGATTGGAGTTGGAGACTTTTTCCGCTTGAAATCCCAATGCAATAAACAATTGAGAGCGGAGCAGAGCCGTCATGGCAATTTAATGTGTTTAATGTGTTTTACTGCAAACAATCGGGATTATGACATTTTTAAGGAGAAATTGCACCCCGGCTGTTACTGAAATTCGTAACCAAGAAAACTCTCCAAACCAAATGATAGTTTAGAAAGCCGACACTGGTTTATTGCAGCGCCGGGTGCATGGGGGATTTCTCCCACACCGGGTTAAAATCATGACAGGTATTTAAAACAGTTGACAAAGTTAGTTATGCTTACTGGCTCTACCCCTTAATTAACTCTTGGTTAATACCTTTCTTACTTCATCTTATAGTTCTCTTTTAATTCACCGCGCATGCTCAGAGAGTAGGGGTCTTAACTGGGTTGGGGGCTTTTCTAGCTAGGAGGTGTGTTCTTTAGCATTATCATGAGGTTATAGCGAGACAGGTTAACTCTAGGGCACTATTTTGGCATTCCATTCTATTTTTCTAAGATTCGTCCTTGCGTTAATCATTATTGCTAGTTAGTAGAGAGTTAGTGAAGACATTCTTTCTCTCTAATATGTCTAAGAGCCAGGTGCATTTGTTATGAAGTATCTTCTTTACGTTCTTCTAACTCTTCTTACTTGTTCTTAACACTTGTTTTTGACCTTGTTTTTCAAGATGTTCTGTAACATTTCCCCCCTTTGAAACGTACGGATATACTTTATAATGTCCAGAAGTCTGAATCCTTCTTACTTGGATTTCAGCAACTAAACAGAAGGTGATTAACCTTGTCACACATTCTCAAATCTATCCCATCCTCTTACAACCTGGAAAAAGAAATAGAATATAAAATATTTCAACTCTAACCTGATTATGCACGCAATAATACTATTAATATCATAATACTATCAATATTATTAATAATAATTTCTAAGAGCCTTACTGAAGCAATTGTGTGGAAAAATCAGTTATCTTATGCATAGTCGATACCAAATCTTCTCAGTGGTTTAGATAGTAGTTCAGTCTGAAGTTCTGGTATTATCATTATATCAGTTCAGCGATGCAGTTAGGCTCATTAATTGCTCGTATGTGATCACGGTTTAGGCTTGGCAACTTTGGTTTTTTTCTTAATTCTTTGGTATCAGTCCCCCCTTTTGAAGTATTTAGATTTTTACTACTTCCATATGTTTCTTTCAGTGGTTCTTTTAGTACAGCCTATGCAGATTCCTAGAATAATCACAATCACAACCACATGAATTACTGCCTCCAACAATGTAGCTAACCATCCTTTTAGAGACCACCCACCTAATTCTTGGAGAATTTTGATAAACCAATTATTTTCCGCTGCCTCTTTTATCACTTTATTGTCTTTTCCTACTTTTCTCATTTTGTCTAATTGTTCTTGCAGGTTTTCAGTGATATTTGGGATGTGGATACAGCAGTGTTCTTTGTCTAACGTAAGATAGCCACACACTCCTTGTTCTTTGACTAATAGCAAGTCTAAGGCCAGCCTATTTTGTAATGTCATTTTAGTGTTAGCTTGGATTTGTTTGTTGATAATTTGGAATCCTTTCTGAGTGGTTCTTGCTAAGGCTTCCACCTGCCAAGTCAGATTTTCTATTAACATTCGATTTTCTAAAGCCCTGGTAATGGGAAACTTTGGAGTGCCCACTCAAATTGTACTGCTGCAGAAGGCTCCGTCCAAGTATCGGGGTCCTTTTCTGTCTCGGTATCTCTTTTAATTCGTCCCCAATATTGAGCTTTGATTGGATTCTTTTTCCATATAGGACATAAGGTCAGTAATCCTAAAATTACTTGTCTAGTTATTGTACTAAGTCGTAGTCAGGTAGTCCAATATCCATCTGATGTGACCCAGGTCGTGTAGCCTGGGGTTGGAACGTCTTGTTTACAATCATTAGTTGAAAAATTTTGTTTTTTACAACGTTCTATCATTGTCAAGGTAGAATTTAGGATTGATATTTCACTATCATTTAGAACATCGGGGCACATCCAATTGGTTCGGCTAACATAAGTAGCCTTCGTTCCCCAATTAAAGCACCAGTCCACATTCCCTTTATGTTTCCAATGTCCTTCCAAAGGTCTAGTCCAAATTTTGAGTTCTGTTCTAAGGTTAGTACATTCTGGAGCGGTGGTTACGATAGGTACTGTATTATTAGTGGCACAGAGTTTCAGTAATCCTGCAGCCTGTCCGCCAGAGGCTGCCAATGCTATTTGCAGAAAATGGCCATCTAAGGGGTGTGATCCCTTGGGACGTTGTTTTTCTGAGCCTCTCCCAAATACTGTTCTGTTGTCCCCTCATCTCCAAAAAGTAGCATCTTGTAACACATCGCTTCCTCTCTGTCTACATTTCTTGTCTTTGTCTAAATAATAAGAGACACTGGCCTGCTTAAAGGCTCCTGTGATGTTGTCATATTCCTCTAGTAAAGATAAATTTAACGGTATAGTGCCCCATGGGATGGGCTGACTGGCCAAGTGAGGGATTGGGATGCATGCTGTAACACTGGTAAGATTATGCATTTTACCAAACCCTTGTATCAAAGTTAGCATTAGGTTTTCATCCAAATCTGTATTGACCTCTCCATCTGTATCAACTCCCGCACTTCCTGACATGGCTGCAAGAGCTATAATCCAGAACTTCATGATTCCTGTGTTAATTGTAAACGTAAAGGTCTCTCTTGTTTGACAGACTACTGTGGTGACGCGACTGGCTTGATCCTGCTGTGCTGTGTCCACGGAGCAACTCCCTCAAGCTTGACAGCAGTATGGGTGGTGAGTAAAACTTGAAGAGGTCCTTTCCACTTCTCTTTCAACGGCTCATCTAACCATGTCCTCAGATACACCCCGTCCCCTGGTTGGTAGTGATGCACAGGCACGTCCAAAGATAGTGGCACGCTCACAGTGATGCACCCGTGGAGAGAGGACAGAACCTTTCCCAGAGAGATAACATATTCTTTTAGGTAATGTCTTCCTGCAATTTCAGGATTAACTCCTGTTTCAGTCATCTGATAAGGTTTACCGTATGTGGTCTCAAAAGGACTAACCTTTTCTTTGGTTCTAGGCTGGATGCGTATCCGTAGCAAAGCTAAGGGGAAAGCATCCAGCCACTTCATCTGAGCCTCCTGGCAAATATTACTTCTCTGTCTTTTTAGGTTTTGATTCATTCTTTCTACTTTTCCACTTGCTTCAGGTCTCCATGGGGTATGGAGAGCCCATTTTACCCCTAATGCTTTAGTCAAACTTTGAACAGCTTCTGCTATGAAGTGTGGGCCCCTATCTGAAGATAGTCCTATGGGTACCCGAAATCTTGGTATTATTTCCTTCAGTAGCACTTTTGCTACTTCTTTTGCTTTGTTGGTGCAACAAGGGAAAGCTTCTGGCCAACCTGAGAAAGTGTCTAACATTACTAAAAGATACCGGTACCCATTTTGCCGCGGTAATTCGGAAAAATCTATTTGCCAGTAGTCTCCTGGACTGTTTCCTCGCTTTGTCACCCTTGGTAAATGTCTTCAGGGTAGGTGAGGATTATTCTTCAGGCATAACTCACATTTCTTCACTATGCTCTTAATTATTCCAGTCATTCAAACACTTAGCACTTGTGGTTTTAGTGCTTCCACCATGGTTTCTATTCCCCAGTGAGTTTCTTGGTGTTGTCTATTGGCTATTTCACGCACGATTTCTTGTGTAACTATTACTTGGTGCGAAGGGTTCACCCACCATCCTTCTTGATTTTTGTTTGCTTTCAGTAGGTTAGCCAATTGATTGTCTTCTGGTGTATATTGCAGACTCTTAGGTCCCAACCTCTGAACCTTTTCTGGCCAAACTAGCAATATTTGACCTTCAGCTGCTTCTCTCGCAGCTCTGTCTGCCTTGCGGTCCCCTACATGCGTTGGGCTATTTCCAGTTTGATGTGCCTTGCAATGCATAATTGCCACTAATCGGGGTAGATGAATTGCTTGTAATAGTTGTTGGATCCTTGGCCTGTATTTGACTGGGGATCCCTGCGATGTTAGAAGTCCCCTTTCTTTCCAAATGGCTCCGTGAGCGTGGACCGCTCCGAAGGCAAATTTTGAATCTGTCCATATATTAACAGTTTTACCTTTTGACAGTTCTAATGCTCTCAGTAAGGCTATGAGTTCTGCTTTCTGGGCTGAAGTGCTAGATGGCAGAGCTTTGGCCTCAATGACTTCCTTACCACTTATTACTGCATAACCTGATTTTCGTGTTCCATTCCGCATAAAGCTGCTACCATCTACGAACGGGTCCCAGTCCGCATTTTCTATTGGTAGGTCTTTCAGGTCTGGTCTGCTGGAGTACGTCTGTTCTACTGTTTGCAGACAGTCGTGTGCTAATTCTTCTCCACCAGCATCGGTAGTTACGAAGGTCGCTGGATTCAGGATCGTGGTTACTTTCAGCTCCACATCGTCTTGTTCCAGAAGAACGGCTTGATATTTCAGCATCCGGCTTGGTGACAACCAGTGTCCTCCTTTTTGTTCCAGCACTGCTGTAACTGCGTGGGGTACAAATACAGTTAATTTTTGCCCGAGCGTCAATTTTCAGGCCTCTTGGATCAGTAATACTGTAGCCGCCGCTGCTCGGAGACATGCTGGCCATCCTTTGCTAACATTGTCTAGTTGTTTTGAAAAATCTCCCACGGGTCTTCTCCATGATCCCAGCTTCTGGGCCAATACCCCTGAGGCAATATGCAGTCTTTCATGCACAGATAATTCAAATGGTTTTTCCAAATTCGGAAGGCCTAGGGCTGGAGCATTCATTAAGGCCTGTTTCAATTTTGTGAATGCTTCTCTGCACTCCTGAGTCCAGACAAGGAGATTTCCTCCCCTAGTACAGCTTCCTATAGGGGTTTGGCAGCGAGTCCAAAATTTATTATCCACAGGCGACACCATGCGTCCATTCCGGGAAATGCTCTGAGCTCTTGTTTCAATGTAGGTTCGGGAATCTGGCAAACGGCCTCTTTTCTTTCAATTCCAAGACTACGCTGGCCCTGGGAAATTGTGTACCCCAAATAGATTACCTCCTGTTGGGCGTTCTGTGCCTTTTTCCGGGATACTTTGTACCCTGCCAACCCTAAAAAGTTTAGGAGACCTATGGTAATTTGTATGGAATCTTCCTTGTTACTTGCTGCTAGCAGTGTGTCATCTCCATATTGCAGTAAGGTGATCTTTTTATGCATCTTTTGCCAGTCTTCTAATTCTTTGGCTAATTGATTTCCAAGGATCATAGGACTATTCTTAAATCCTTGTGGTAATACTGTCCAGCACAAGTGAGTTTTTCTACCAGTCTTAGGGCTTTCCTACTCAAAAGCGAACGGTTCCTGACTCTCAGATGCTAACGGAAGGGGTGTTGTATTCTGACTGACATTCTGTTAGTAATCCAAAATTTACAAATTGTTCTATTAATGGTTCTAAGCCTTTTCTTGCTTCTAATTTAACTGGATACTGTTTTTGTCTTACCGGTCTGGCGCCTGGTTTCAACTGAACGATTACTGGTTCTGCCGCTCGGGATCGTCCTGGTGTTCCTGAAGGCCATACTAGAGGGGTTACAGCATTTTCAACTTCTTCTGGTATTTCGTGTAACTCGGCTTCGTTCTGTAACATAAAAAGTTGAGGGTCCAAAGCTTTATTTTCAGGAATATGGATTTGGATTTTTCCTTTTGAAAAAGTAATTTGTGCATTCAATTTACTTCATATGTCTCGTCCTAATAGCGGCACAGGGCAATTAGGAATATAAAGAAATTGATGGGTTAACACCCTTTTGCCAATTCCAAACTTCAAAGGCTGGAAAAACGGCCTATTTTCTTTCCGCCCTGTGGCACCAATAATTGATGTGCTTTGATTACTCAAATTAGCCTTGCCTGTATTCAATACTGAGTAAGTGGCCCCCATATCTACTAAAAATTGTACTTCTTCATTCCTCAACTTTACTATAACCAGGGGTTCTGTTGGGGAGGGTTTCTGAATCTTCCCCCGGTCTCCCTCAGTCTGACTCTAATGTCATCATGTTAACAGCCTGACTTGGCATTTCCTCCAGGCCTTGTCCTCTTAACTGTGGACGCTCCCTTTTCCAGTGTCCTTTCTGCTTACAGAAAGCACACGGATCTTTCTCCAAGGATATTCCGGCCCTTTGTGCTTTACAGGGAAATCTTCTCCCCTTCTTAAATCTGTTATCACGTATTTAAGAATTATTATTGAAATCCACATTCATCACACAATCTTTACAAACTTCACTCACAGCAACAAAAAGCAATTCCCCACACCAAAATCAAACCCACAATTACAACAACAGAAATCCGCATTCATCCCACTCTCTAACATTGTCCAGTCCATGCTTTGCCCATTACCTCTCCCAATTACTATCCTTATCTCAAATTCCTCCTCCTGTTGCTCTTCTTCCCATTTCTCTTTATACTTCTTGCATCGCCTGCCGATACTACATGCTGAACAACAACGCTTAGGTGTTTTCTTATTTTCTGCCTCTAGCGCCAATACAGCACTTTCACCTTCCATCAAGCCACGCTCCCTACGTATATCATAATTATCCCGCAACGCAAAGAACAAATTCACATATGGTATCTCATGCCATTTTCCTTCGCATCTACAGAACAGCATTAATGGCAACACAGTATTGTAGCTTATACTTCCATTCTTAGGCCATTTCTCCTGATCATCCAGAGTATACAAGGGCCACCAATGACTGCAATATTCTACCAGCTTTTTCCGAGCAAGGGATCACCCCCCAACTTGCTCCAGTGGTTTAGTATACACCCTAGAGGAGAGCGCTTAAGAATTCCCCCTTCAGTAGACTGTCCATCTCCCACTGTATAAAATTACCACGTAGGTGTGCCCAAGCCAAACCAAAATCCAGACTCCGGGCGTCCCCGTAGTAGTGTACGGATTACACAGTCGTGCACTGCCAACACCAATAGCTCAACAACGCGTACTTAATTCAGATATGACTTCCTTGCAGGCAACCAATATCAATACCAATCCCAATACTAATGCCAATACCAATGATGTCATTAGTCTCCCAGAGAGCTGTCGCAGAAACTCACCCGACCAGGGAATCGGAGGGCCTCCCCGAAAATACTCTGGTGCGTGCTGGAAAATCGTAGCGAAGAAAACTCTCCAAACCAAATGATAGTTTAGAAAGCCGACCTTGGTTTATTGCAGTGCCTAACATGCACACCGGCTTAAAACCATGGCAGGTATTTAAAACAGTTAACAAAGTTAGTTACGCCTACTGGTTCTACCCCTAAATTAACTATTGGTTAGTACCTTTCTTACTTCATCTTAAAGATACAGTTCTCTTTTAATTCAATACGCATGCTGAGAGTAGGGGGCTTATTTGGGTTGGGGGTGTTCTCTAGCTAGGAGGTGTGGTTTTCACATTACAATGAGATTATAATGAGGCAGGTTAACTTTAGGGCACTGTTTTGGCAGTCCATTCTATTTTTCTAAGATTCGTCCTTGCATTAATTGTTATTGCTAGTTAGTGGAGAGTTAGTGGAGACAGTTTTTATCTTTAATATGTCTAAGTGCCAGGTGCGTTTGTTATGAAGTATCTTCTTTCCATTCTTTTTCACTTGTTTGTGACCTTGTGTTTTGAGATGTTCTGTAACACTGTGGCAGTACCTTGCTGCCTGAACTTCATCCAGAGCCTGCCCATCTTCTTGTGCATTGTCTCCAGGCAATCCCAGCCTCAGTTACTGCCCTGCTAACCTCTATGTCAGACATTCCCCTTGAAATGGGATTACCTTCTTGAGGCTTGTAAATTTTCTTCTGCATTTACAGAAAGAGAGCTGCCTGGATTAAATGGTTTCATAGTATTAAGGAAAAGGAAAACCTAGGAAGCATTACACTTGTTGGGGCCAAGGACTTTGTTTTAAAAAGCAGTGGGGAAAAAACCATTTACTCTTTTCAGGTATCATGGCTGTACAGCTAATGTCAGGGTCTCCAAAATGTAGGCATTTGAAATCTTGTCTTGATTCAGAGCAGGAGTAGAGAAACAGTTCAGGGTTTGGAAGTGAGATGTAAACTAAGCAAAAAGTGAGGAAACAAAAGAGATTCCCAGCATGGGAATAAAAAGGGAGAAAGGAAACCCAGGGCTGTGCCTTGAGGTCTGTGCTAGCAGAAGGATCAATGTTCTCCCCTGCAATGGGGGATTGCATTGCTCAGAGGAAGTCAGGGGGAAACATGGCTGAAAGGGCCAACTTTATTGTCCTTCTTTTTTCAGAAGAAGACAAGTATGAACGCTGCTTGGACAAAGAGGATTATGGGCTGCCTGTTTGGGACTTCATGATTGGCACTTCATGAGGTTGCAGTTAGGTAAGTGATCTCACTGCAGTTATTCAGGAGGAAAAGTTTTGATAGCATCTAAAATGAATGAGTGTTGCAGTCATATTCCTTTCTTTAACGGAGTACTGGAGTTTTTCCTTTATGGGTTGAAGTGGGGGTAGTGGATGCTCCCATCTGCATCCCTGTGATGGTGTAAGCTGTCTGCACCAGCACTTTCCTGCTCTCCCTGGATCCTCATTGCAGCTCTGGTCGTTGCCTTTGCTGTGGCTCTGTCCTCTGCAAGACGCCAGACGTGTCCAGTTATTCTGTGGGTTTGGTCTGGTGAGTGCAGCACTGGTGACAGGAAAGCTATGTTTCTGATGTGCCTGTTTCAACCCCCCGCCCAGGGGCTCTGTTGTTGGTGTTCGGAAGCTAGACAGTGCCTGTGCTGTCAGGTCTCATCTCAGAGCCTGCAGCAGGGCTTTTGGGGATGCTGGCTGATAGTGCTCTGTGTCCCTCTAGCACTGCAGCAAAGGAGAGGTTACTAATGCAACATGGCTGCCTGTTGCCCTTGGCTGTATGCTCATTTGTTTCTGCAGGAGGGTAAGAGCTATGTAAACACCACTTCTCAGGGGATGGGGGGAAGGATTTGGAGACCTGTAGAGCAGCTCCCTGCATGGCTTAACTGTTACCTGTGCCTCTAAGGAGACCAGGGCCAAGAGCCTGCTTTGGTCAGACCCTGCTAGGGTGGAGAAGGGTGGCTTGTCTGAAGTGCTGAGGTGGGTGGCTTGCTTCTGCGCTGGGCTGTGTGCAAGTGTGATCCTCCCCTCTCTGTTTCCTTGGGACTAGCTGCAGTCTGTGCTGCTTGAAACGTGTCCTTTGAGCCAGAAACACAGGCAGCCAACTGAGAGCCACGTGTGAATCGGGAATGGTGGCTCCAAGGTGAACCTAATGGTGAGAGTTGGATATTGTGAAGGAAAACAGAGGCGAGCTCATGGGGCAGAGAGGGTGTTGGCAAGGGAAGAGGGCCTTGTTGGTCCCTGTGGGGTTGTATGTACAGCCCCAGGAATGGAGAAGGAGCAGCGATGTAAACCCTGTAGCTCCTCTGAGTTCATGGTCCTGAGCTACCGTGGTGGTGTGAATTTCAGCTTCTGCGCTGTCTTTTTGAAAGTGTGGGTCTCCCCTGGGGAAGATGGCTGATGCTTCATTTTGTGGCTAGCTTGCAAGTGTTCTTGGAACTGATAAGCCCTGTCCTGAGGAAGAAGCCTGGAAGAGACGTGGTCTTCCCTGTCTCAGCTACACCTGTGCATCTGGCAGCAAGCTCTGTGAGAGGGATGGTCTGTCTTATGACTTTCCACCTGCAAGCATGGTGAAGCCCAGGACTGGGTCAGAAAGCGGTGGCTGCAGTCTTCTACATCCTGCAGGGCATCCTGAACCATGTGTGTAGGTTTGCAAAGTACGTACACCCATGTTGATTTTAATTTCAGGTCTGTTGCTGTTCAAAAATGGCAGCTGGGCAGGGCTGCCTGGTGTCTGTATCCATCAAGAGCCATGGTTATGGTGAAGAAGCTACTGGACAAGCTGGCTGTGTCCTCCCCCTGCTCAGCTGCCAGCACTCTGGCTGGTAGCGTACACCTGCAGCGACACCTCCCCACTGTGCTCTCTGGGAATGCAGTGTATTCCTACCCCTCAAAGTCCCCGTTAGCTCAAAAAAGTAATAATCTGCAGTGTTCACCTTCTATGCCATCAGAAATGAAGCAGCTTTGGCAGAACGCGTGTGTTTTGGGAAACGCCGGAGTCCACTGAGGGCTTTGTGTGCAAAAGCCGAGAGAATCCAAGAAAGCTGCTTTTTGCAGAGGGCACCAGTCCCCTTCAGCTTGCTCACCAGGGTCTCCGAGGCTCACCTTTCATGGGGCTGCATCAGCTATTCTGTGCTGCCTGCCAGGATTTTGTCTGGGTGTTTAAGGCCCTGGCAAAGGGAGTTGACCTCCCTCGGGGCTGGGAGCAGGTTTTGCAAGGGTTACCCAGGCTCTCCCTGTAGTGATGGGTGCTGCAGGGAGGCTGAAGAGCCTGGCTGAGCGCAGGGATAGAGCTGGGGCCCTCTGGGTGCTGCGCTTCTGTAGCCTGGGTGGCTGAAATTAGCTCCTGCAGAGTGTCTTGGTGTGGTCTTCCCAAGTGGTGACCTCTTCAGGGCTGTCATTTGGAATTTCCACAGTGATAAACCGTGTTGCTGTGTGTGCTGGTGTAGTTGCCCTCCAGGTGATGGGCTTGGGTCTGTCCAGCCCAGGGTCTGGCAAGAGCGGATGGAGATTTGCTGGGAGTTGAAATAAGGGAGTTAATGTATGAGAGTTGGGATGTGGGAAGAGGAGCCAAGGAGAAAAAGGCTTTGGAGTCAAGGCATGCGCATAAAAAAATGTCAGCATATGTTTCTCCCTGTCCGGCATGTTTGAGCTCCCCTGTCCCAGGCTTCTCTTGTACTGTGAGTTCTGCTTTACTTTGGATTGAACCTGTCTAGAAAAAAAACCCGCCTAAACTTTGTGCAACATCTGTAAGATCTCGATGGTCTTCATCTAGATGAGAAAGTAGAGTGAAATAGCCAGGCTATGGGATCCATATCCCAATGTCCACCTGGTAGAGTGGGGGTGAATGAGCTGGCCTCTGCTGCCCTGAGGCGGATGGAAGGAAAGCAGTGGCTGGGAAGAACTGCAGGTCACATCTTCCCCCGGTTACCTGACCTCGGAGCCCTGCGTTTCCCTCTGTCAGTTAATGACCGGCTCGTCTCTGTGGCAGTGTAGGGAACATAAGGCAAAAATGAGTTGACGCATGGTGGGAGGAGGATGAGCCCAGGTTGTGCTCATGCTGAAGGCACCGGAGGGTGATGTGCTGCATACCAGGGGTGACACTTTATTGCGTGCATTTGTATTTTGTCGCTCAGTCCTTGGAAGAGACTGTACGCTGAGAAGCAGACGTTCTGCTACGTGCCTGTCCTGTGGCACTGGGTGAGCCCTGCCTGAAGGCTTGCTGTTCCCCAGGAGCATGATGCACGTGCCCCCAGGTGAAGTGCGTTAATGGCTGTGGGTCTTCTCAGGTCTAGTTACTTAGGCAGGAGCCTTTTTGTTGGAGAGGCAGTGTGGGGAAGAGGAATAGGGGACCTGTTCTTTTAGATAATGATTTCACACTTTGCAGTCCTGTGGCATTTGCCCAAGGCTCAGAGTTTGAAGTATCCTGGATGGCTTCTTAATGAAATACCAGTGATGCTGACTGTGAAGCAGGAATTAACCTCCAGATATCTGCTTTGGAAGTGCTGTTGTTTGCCATCTTAGGCAACTTGAGTTTTCCACCATGATGGAAACAGCCGGTTCTGTTTTCCTAGTCGCAGAAGCATCTCTGGCCTTGAAATGGGCATGAGGGATTTGAGGAGAACTCTGCAAGCCCTGAGCTCCCTTTAGCCCTGTGTCAGACTCTGCACAAGAGTGCTGGGCAGAGGCACTGGGGTGAAATGCATTGGTTTGAGTGGACCAGCAGTGTGCCCCGTGATGGAGCTCAGAGCCCATCTGGAGCTCCTCGGTGAGGGAGTGAGGGGGAGCCTGGCTTCAGGGAAGAGTGTAGAGCTGTGTCTGTTGGGCTGTGCTTGTCGGGGTGTACCTATTACAGCGCTTCCCTGAGAAATGACAAGGTTGGCTGTGCCGGTTTGTGCATCGGTGTCAGGCTGTGCCGAGCGCCCCGCCACAGGCAGACTGGGAGGTGCGAGGTGGCAGCCGAGCAGGTGAGCCGGTTGGACTGGGGTGCGAGTTATCACCCAGAGAGCAGGAGAAGAGCAGATAGTCCCTTTTGAGGGCAGTGCTGACGCCTCCGTGGGGCGTGTGTGAGTTGATTTTTAGGCTCTGTTGGCACACCGGCTGTGTCCAGGTGACGTGTGGCTCTTTTCATGATCAGTGCTGCGTGCTCGCTTGCTTGCTTTTCCCCATGGGATGCCGATGTGACTGCACCGGGGCTGCGGGTTAAATGTGGAGGGGGATGGAGGCTGCCTGCCTCGCCGCTGCTGGTCTTGCCCCCCTCGTCTCGCACGTGGGCTTTTGGATGTTTTGGCCTTAAATCTTTGTGTGGCCCAGTCTGTAAATGAGGGACGAGACGATTTATTCTTGCTCTGTCTATAACATGCCGTGAAGGCTTATGATGCAAAATGCAACAAATGGCCTAGCTCGAAGCAACTGCACAGGCAACTCACCCTAACTATCCTTTCCTTGCCTTCTAAATCCATAGGTGATTTCCTGAGAAGCAATTCGTGCCTACGTCGAGGGAAAATCCAAAGGCTAGACTGCTCCAGGAAGGTGCAGCTTGCTCCTAACAGGTTGTCCAGCCTTGCCCCCTGACCGAAGGGTGGGAAATAACTCGGTGAAGCCAAAGTCTGCTCTGTAGCACCTCGGGGTTACAGCCAGTGCTGTAGTGTTACAGGAGTAATCCAGTCAATAGGGAATATTTGCTGTTCTGGCGGTCAGTAACATATGTGTGCTGGACCATTGGGTACGAGGCTGGAGCCAGCCAAAGTGAGTCCGTGGGGTGGTAGTCCTGCCTCTGCTTACCTGTCTGCTGTTTAGCACCTTTGAATTCAATTAATGTTGATGTTTTTCCAGAGCTTGAAACTCCTTTGAGATCTGGGCATGAATACGCATAAATATTTCACTCGGAAGGTTTTGAAAATTGAGATTAAAAGAGCTTGGCTTGGCTTGAGGTTCACAGGAGCTTGTCAGAGAACTCGGCTGATGCCTGACCTCTCAGGGTCCTGGCTGGTGAAGGCAGCTGGTCAGGATGTGAACATCATCAGCTCTGACCCTGCCTATGGCCGCTTGCTCCTGACCTGCAGACCGATTCGTAGTCCTTTGGTTTCTGCTTTTCCACTCCAAAGTTGCTGCCTGCATGGAAGCTGCGATGCATTGCGAACCAGAATGAAATGTGGTCGAGCTGCCAGGAAAAGAGTAAATAAAAAGGGAGAGTTGATGCAAGTAGCAAAGCCAGGATAGCAGAGATCAGGTGCTGGGAGAGGCAGTTGGGAAAGGGAAAACAGTACTGTAAATACTTAAGGCAGGAGCCACAGTTGTGAATTATAGCATGTGGAGCTGTGGAATCTCCAGCAGACCCTTGGAAGGGAGCTTGGTCCACCTCACTGACAGCTGAGGGTTGAAAGTTTATTAAAAGAAAGAACAGGAAGGTATAACACTAGGCTCCTATTAACTATCTCGGCTGTGGTAGAGCTTTTGTAATAAATTGCAGGATGACAGTACCGAAGTGATAAAATACACAGGGAGTGGACTATAAAGGTGATGGGTGAGGCTTCCTGGGTAGCAAGACTGGATTTAGAAAGCACTCAGCCACTTAGCAGTGGGCTGGAGGGACAAGAGCTTAGTCCTGGAAATTGTGCTTCTCCTTTCCTGGCTTCCTTGAGATGCTGTTTCTATGGTAATGATAGCTAAGCAGGTGATTTCTAGTCCCGAAATGTGATCTTGCTACTTAAGCGTGAACAGGGCAAGAAGATTTAGCTGAACAAAATTGTTCAATAGCATCCTGATTCTCACTTTGAACAGATCTCCTGTCTGACTGTTCCAGCAAAGTGTAATAGGAAGGCAAACTAACCAATTAGTCCAGAGAGAGATGGTTTATCTTTGCAGAAGGAAGAAGAAAGAGGATTTATTGTGTATACGGAAGCAAGACTGAGCCACTAGTCTCTGCTGCTACAAGAAAAGCTGGGTATGGCGTGTTGTAGTGCAGAGTATCTGCAGAGTATCCCCAGCCTTTAAGTTTGGAGGGTGATGGGTTGGTGTCGGACCAGCTGAGAGGTTGGTGCTGCTGCTTCAGCACAAGTGATGTGGGGTCCCTTGAAATAAGAGCACTGGCACGTGGCATAGTGCCAGCCACAGGATCTGCATAGACATGAAGCTGTGCCTTTAGGTGAAACTTCCTGGTTTTTTTCTTAACATCCATCAAGAAATTGGCTGTTTATTCTTAATTTCCTGTCTTTTTCAGCACAGTGTCATCAGAGAGCAGTTTAGTTTTATTGTGATGAGGGAAGCTGTTGGACACATGCACAAAGGGATCTGGATGCTTAAGGGCCATAGCAAAGTGCTCACCTTAACTTTTTCCTGAGCACAGCTTTTGCCAAGCTCACGGGCCCTGAAGGGCCCCGCTGTGCCTGTATTTGTGCTGCTGAGCCTTCTGAATTTTCCAGGTCCTGGCATGACTGTGTGACATCTCCACACACGTGTTGGTTGTGAGCGTTGTGCAAGGATGGAGTTCAGGGATTTCTGATAACTCCTCCCCACTCTCTTCAAAGGCTCAATCTGGCTCAATCCAGCAAA
Source organism: Gavia stellata (assembly GCF_030936135.1). Lineage (NCBI taxonomy): Eukaryota > Metazoa > Chordata > Aves > Gaviiformes > Gaviidae > Gavia > Gavia stellata. The sequence goes on along the minus strand of NW_026776670.1, from coordinate 395,359 downwards.
ACTAAAGAGAAAACAAATGCCCGAAGAGCAGAAATCCCCAAACATGTCACATCGAATCATGAAGGAGAAGCTAATGGGGCAGAGCCACTTGGTTAGAGCGTGTGTGTTCCGCTCTATATCATTAATTTCCTGATGTTAAATATTTCAGCAGAAACTTGGGGACTTCCAGGACTATCCAGGTGGCTGTGATCACAAATTATTCATCAGTGGCACTTGACCAAGAAAAGCCTTTCTGAAGAAAGGCATTTGTGTAGCTCTTGCTGGTGTTTTGCATTTCAGCTGACTCCCTCGGCCTTCCTGAAGGAGATGTCTCTCACCACGGAGCAGAGGCTGGCCAGCACTGGGGAGATGAGGCGGCCCCGGATTATCCAGCTTCTAGAGAGGAGTGAAAGCTCCCATCGAAAGGTAGCCTTTTCCTTGCTGTTTGATGTGGCATTTGAAGAGGGTGAATGCTTGTGACAGGCTCGCCTCCAGCTTATCTGAATGCCCCAGTGACTAGGTCCTGTTGTCCTTTCAAACTGCTGGTGGTGGTGGAGTTCCTTCTGCCTTCTGCTGGGGGAAAGGTAAAACATTTTTCCCCGGTGAGACATTGAAGTCCTGATATGCTTAGTAGCCAACACAAATAACCTCTGGTGAACTTGGTGGGTTTTGCTGGAATTTAGCTACCAGTGCTAAAGCCCGATACTGGGGGAAGGCTGGGGCAGGACACCAGGGTGCGAGCTTGCCATTTTCCACCCTCCTGCTGAAATAGCCACATCTCGCTTTGGTGTAGCCTCCGTCAAATGCTTACTAGTAAGACTTCAAGTACACAGAGAGAGAGATGATAATGCCAAGAGAGGTTAAATCATATCCATATGTTGTTGGCTTTTGGGAATGTCCTAGAGAAAAGCAACATGGTGCTGTGTCTCAAAGTTTTCTCACCAGTTTCCCAGATTCCTCTGAATCACACTGACTTATACTGCATGGTAGCCTGGTGCTGTCTGCTCCATCAAAATCCAGCTGACAGCAAAGTATATTCCAAAGAGAGGCTCTGTAATCATTCAAATACAGAAGCGCTTCGCCATACACTTACTGCTCTTACTTGTGTTTTGTAAAATTGCTTTTCTGTCTTCAGGCTGCTCCTCGCCACCCTCACATCTTCTGGGTGGCTTTTGCTGAAGGTCTTGGCCATGTGCACTCCTCTCCCAAGGGACTTGGTGACCAAAATGTTTGTCTGCAGTGTGAAATTATCTCTGGGAACTCACTGCCCCAGGGGATTGCTGGGAGCAAAGGGCGTTTGGAGAGTTCAGGACTGCCTCGGCCATGGGTTATCAGGCTCGGATGGGTGGTGCAGAATGAATCTCCACTTTTGCCAAGCCTCGTGTGGGTTTGTTGTTTCTCAGTGAAGCTGCCTGTCAGTCAAAATCACCTGTTTTAGACTTTCTGAGATGACATTTGGTGCTCAGGGGTTGATACCCGTGTGCTAGAAAATGCCTGTGTGCTGTCTCTGTGCTTGTGGCATCCCAGAGGGCAGAAACTTGCAGCAGGGTGCCTGCAGGGACTCCCGGGTGTGGGGAGGAATGCCCAGAGATCTGCCTTGCCTGCACTGGGAGCTGCCTGGCTACAATCAGCAGGCAGCAAGAGCCTCCGGAGAGCTGAGATTGGCTTTTAGTAATGAAACCACAGTGTGAGTCAGTGCTGGTCATGTATCTCAGGGCAGAAAATGCCTTTGAAGCCCATAATTGATAGGCATAGGCTGGGGGGTCGTCTGGCTTGCCATTAATTGGGTAAGTTGACTCCTCGGTCTTCTGCACCAACCTTTCCTTGTAGAGTATCGTGCTTGTTCCTTGCTTCTTTACAGCCCCCTTTAAATTCTCTTAGCCATCTCCTTGTTTGTGGGGTTGTCCCTTTGTTTTCCTATGTTCCTCCTTTTGCTCCTCAGCTTGCTTTTATTCCCAGTAAGGCCACAATGTCTGTGGTCTCCTTCTCTTGCTGGTCTGCCTGCCTGACTCTGTAGCATCGCAGCTTGACTGCCCCGCTCAAACCCGGTAGGTTAGAAGTGAATGTCTTCCTTGTCCCAGTATAGCACGTCCTGTTTTGCCTTCAGATGATACATTCCCCCTTTAGAGGTGTGATGGCACGGATGTGCGCAGGCAGAAGCAAGCAGGTTCTCTGGGTTTGTTGACTATGTGGATGACTTGGTTCTGGTATGGTATCGCCATGCTGCTGGTGTCTTATCTGCTTGGCACTTCCTTCACAGCAGGGCATTGCCCTACTGCCTCTGGCCTGGAGCTAATTTCCCCGGCCGAAGGGATTCAGGTCCACCCTTGTGTATTATGTGTATGTACCTTGAGAGGTAAAAGTGCTTTGGAAAGGTGGTTGAGGAAGGATGTCACCAGGGCATGGCTAGGTCTCTTCTCCTCGTGTTTCCACAACTGGCAAAGTCATAGTTTCATGTCTTTCCTGCAGGTTCCTCAGCTGGTGAAGGTCGTCTTGGAGAGCTCACCTTATTTCAAGTTGATCAGCCCCAAGGTTGTGTACCGTAAGGTAGCACCTGGCATGTGTTCCACTTTCCGCATCCTTTTCACCCCTGAGGAGAACAAGGTGAGACTGGAGGTGCCAAGAGGTTGGTGCCTTCAGGGGAAGCTGCACCTGCCAGGCTGGATTCAGACCAGGGCATCTGGTGTGGGTTTTGAGAACCCATCCTGGTTTTGGTGGGGTTGCACTGGATCTGGAACTGGGGGAAACTCTTTCCCCATGGTGAAGATTATGCTCTCATAGGCTGGAGGCTCTTGTGTGTTTCAGGCTGTTTTTATCCTTCAGCGCTGGCATATTTGACGTAATGTCTATTGGCTTCAGGGCTAACAGAGTCTACTGTCTGTGCTGGGGCAGCCTCTCAAGGTGTCGGTTTCTAGTATCTGTCCGTTGCTGCATAATTATGGGTTTGCTCCACTAATTATAGATACAAAGGTCTGTTTAAAAGTGACCTGTTATTTGGAGGACCCGAAGTGAGCCTGATCAGAGTGAGGACCACCACCTTTGAAAACTGCTGTCACCTTAATGTATATCATGTTGGACGCAGTAGTGACACAGCTGAACGTGGTGTCTAAAGTAATCACTTTTTTTGCACTTTGGTTCTAGTCCACCCCCTGCTGTGAGGTCTGCTCCAGGCTATGGTCAGGCAGTCTGCAGCTGGTCACATCTTGGCATTGCATGGTGCTGCTAGGCACTGCAGCAGGGACTCGCAGGCTGTGCTTTCCCTCCCTGCGCTTTCTTGAGTGTTGTGAGGGAAGATGCAGGTGGAAGAGTAGGAAAGCGTCAGGGAGGGGTGTTGATAAGATGTTTAGCCATCTCAGTGGTAGGAGTTTAATTCTTATGGAAAATCCTAGAGGCATGAGTAGATCCAGAGAGCTTTTCTCTTTCCCACCTGGCAGCCACTTCCCTGCCTGGCTCTGGACTGGAGCAAAGATGATGCTTTTTCATCCCCTGTGTTTCCAAGCCTTGCAGCCGTGCTGTCCCTGAGGATACTTGCCTGCCTGCGATCCAGCTGCGAGTCTAGGGGAGAGGGAGCGCTGTGCCCATGGCAGAGAGCCAGGCTGGTGCAGAGCCACTGAGCTCTAGATGTCCTTAACTCAGCAGGAGGGTGGTGTGCTGCAGATGACAGTGAGACATCTGCCTGACAGAGCATGTCTAGGAATAAAGGGGCAGGTACAGTCTGCAGGCAGACACCTTACTCCAGAGCCTGTAGTACTGGCAGTGGTACTGGGCAGTAGTACTGGTGTGGCTGTGTCTTCATGCTTGTTATTGTGGTTGCTCTGTCCACTGGCACCTATTCCGTGCCACACATGCATTTGCTTGGAGGTTTGAACATCAGTGCCGTGGCCCTGGCAAGTCTGATTCTCAGTGCAGTGATGTGAAGGGTCAGTGCTGTTACCGGGAGGCTTGTTAATACAGAGGATTTAGTCCATGGCACGGAAGGGAGGAAGCATTGCAGGCAGACAAAGACAGGCAGGATGACTCCTTCCATCAGCATCCTGCCACCTCTGAGCACTGTTTTTCGCATGACTTGGTTGGAGAGGCCAGGTTAGGGGATAGCTCTGAGCCAGCTGGTGTTTCTGCACCAGGCCAGAGGTGCAAGATCTCTTTGGGCAGAGCTGTTTTCTCATCTTCCATTTGCAGCTTAGATTCAGTTTAACACTTTGTCCTCTCCTCAAACAGTATGGATATAGAAAACTAAAGAGGAAATGCCCTGTGGTGCCTGGCTCCCCATGCTTGTGAAATAATCTGTTCCTTTGGAGGGACTGAGAAATTACTTCACATGAACCATATTTAGGGTAAAAATTAGGTTGGCCTAGGGCAGATTTCCATGCTACCCAAGTGACACAAGAGCTTAATCTCACTGAGGTAGGCTTTGCAACGTACACTGGTGCCTTTAAAATGTGATTTATTAGTACAAATTAGTGTTCATTTTTGGGGTGGCAGAGGTAAACGGGCGCCCATGAAGGGCAGCAAAGTGCTGCTCTTCAAGTTTCAAGAGGCAGCAGAGCAACACGTGAACATCACCACAAGTAGAAGTAGGGTGACATAACCCCCAAGAGCACTGATGTCCAATACTTTGTCCCTTGTCTTGCCCTTGAACAGGCGAGTGTCTGGAGTAGGGAGCTCTGCCAGCGAGAGGTCCTCCGCACAGCTTCGGCGACACTCTGGTGCGTTTCTGCTGAACTGAGTTTTGTGCCCCTTGCAGGGGTTGTGCAGGGCATTGGGAGAGGGGTGCATGCGGCTCGGTGAGGAGCACATGGGGATTTATACAGCAGAATCAGCATTTTGTACAAATGGAACGTTTTGTCTCGTCCTTGGTGGAGCGTGAGTCAGAGAAGTACCTGAGTGCTGTAGCTCAGCTAGAAATGCATGAGTAGCGCGGTCAGGAGGTGCACAGCACCTTGAAAACCCCTTAGCGAAGAGGCAGGCCCTGGGAAATGGTTCTGTAAAGCCAGCTGCATTGGGCTTGCAGTTGCTTGCATGCAGAATATCTGTGGTTTAGCTGTGGAAGGCTTATGAGTGCTGCCTTGGCACAACCTCTGCCTCTCTGCTGCTCCATGATCCACTGGGATTGTGGACAACCCAGTGAATCGGGATGCAGGTACAAACCCCTCTGTCAAGGTTGGCGAGTCTTCCTGGTGTGGAGTTGGTTTCTATAATTCTCTTGCTTTGAATCTGTTTTTCCCCAGGGTACGTCTGACTTCAGTGAAGTCAGTCATGCTTCAAGGGAGTAAAATTGCAGCTAAGCCCTAAATAAAAAGACCATGTGAGTTGTTAGTGGCTGAAGGCCAAAGGACCCTAGGAACAGCAAGAATGGAGGCCACCTGCCAAACTCCTCGACCACAGACGGCTAAAGAACTCCGTATGTATTTAGGGATGATGGAATGGTGTCATCCATGGATCTATAACTACGGACTCTTGGTAAGACCACTCTATAAACTGTTGAAATGTAATCCAAAAGACCTCACCTGGAATGGGGAAGCAGTAAGAGCATTCCAGCAACTGAAAAGGAAATTAATGGAAGCCCCTGCTTTGGGGTTACCAGATATTACTAAGACATTCTGCTTGTTCTCCCATGAGAAACAGGGAATAGCCATGGGAATCCTAGCCCAAAACTTGGGACCATGTAGAAGAACAGTGGCGTATTTCTCCAGACAACTTGATGAAGTAAGTAAAGGTTGGCCTAGCTGCTTCAGGGCGGTAGCAGCATTGGTGCTAAATATTCAGGAAGCATGTAAATTTACATTGGGCCAAAAGATTACAGTGCTGACATCTCATACTGTGTCCACAGTATTAGAGGTAAAAGGGAGGCATTGGCTCTCACCACAGAGATTCCTTAAATATCAGGCTGTTGTGGTGGAACAGGATGATGTGGAAGTAATTGTTACTAACGTTGTCAATCCAGCAACTTTCCTCGGTGGAACCACGGGAGAACCGGTATCACATGACTACCTGGAAACGATTGAAGCAGTCTATTCCAGCTGACCAGATCTAAAGGAGGAGCCACTGAAAGACGCTGAGGATTCCTGGTACACAGATGGAAGTAGCTTTCTTCGACAAGGCGTCCGCAGAGCAGGGTATGCAATAACCACCGTGAATCAGGTAATAGAATCCGCAGCCCTTGCCCCAAATACTTCGGCACGAAAAGCAGAAATAATCGCTTTAACCCGAGCGTTGGAACTAACCAAAGACAAAAAGATTAATATCTGGACGGACTCCAAATACGCTTTTGGGGTAGTCCATGCCCATGGAGCTATATGGAAAGAAAGGGGACTCCTATCCACCCAAGGGAAACATATAAAACACGCTGAAGAAATTCTTAGGCTCCTGGAAGCAGTGCAGCAACCTGAAAAAGTGGCTATCATGCATTGCAAGGCTCATCAGAAAGGAGATACCGCTCAAGTGTTGGGCAATGCTATGGCAGACCGAGAAGCCAAAAGAGCAGCTGAGAAAGGTGAATTAGAGGTGCAGTCATTGGTCCCAGATGGTAAAATACAAATTGATTGTGGACCCAGGTATTCCAAAGAAGATCAGAAATTAGTTGAAGACGTAGGTTGAGAAATAGAGAAAGGTAAGTGGGAGATAGAGAAACTTGTCTTAGGAACCAGAGCCCGAGGTCTTGATGGGCTGGTGCATAATGTTAAGCGTGGTATTTATGTGTATGTGAAGTCCTTTACAGATTCACCTCTGAAACCGAAATGGGAAGGCCCCTTCCAGGTGCTGCTGACATCCCATACAGCGATCAAGATTAAAGAGCAGACCTCGTGGGTGCATCACACCAGAGTGAAGAAAGCCCCTAAGCCACGATGGGAATCAACACCTATGGGAGCATTGAAGCTTCGCATTCAAAAGCGATGATATGGATTCTTATGACTCTGCTGAACTGTAACCACTGTTGGGAGTGGCCTTGGACAGACGCTTATTTTGGGTGTATGGGAAGCTCAGGAAAGGATTTAAAGGGGTTGAATTTGGCAACTGTGGTAATATATAATAATAACATGACACTGTGACCAACTGAATGGGAAAGGATAGATTCGGTCTGTACCTGGATGTTTGAGAAAGGAAAGGAGGTCCAGATAGGTTGTAGACTCCTTAATGTAAGTAACCCGCCTCCTCTCCAGACCCAAATTACTGCCAAGAACGGTGCTGTCTGGGACTCTGCCAATAGAACAGGCAGCACGATATGTGAAAGCAAGGAGGTTTGTTGGTATCCCTTCAATATAACTCAAACGGTGACCATAGTATGTCTGGGGGCAACTCAAGAGGGGGCCCAAGCTCTACCTTTTAGATTTTGGTTGCAGACACCAGAGGAAACCACCACTCCCCCTGCCTACACCACCCTGACTCAGGCTACTAAATCAAGTCCCACAGAGCCTGAGCAAATGGGACCATAAGTGTATCCGACAGGACCATACGTAATTCAATATGTCGGTCAGCAACAGGTAATGTCTAATCCAATATGGTCTCTTAAACGAGTGGAATTATTAATACAGAACGATATTTGCACTGTTCAACCAGCTTGTTCGTCATTCATAAGACCCTTACATACGGGGTGGACGTCATGGTTACATAAAAGGACCCTTCCTTCCCGAATGAGGAAAAGGAGACATGCGATTGGTGCAGTAGGAACAGGACTGGGAGTTTTAAATAGTATAGATACTGCGATAATAAGGAACAAACTCGCAACGGTGACCAGTGATCTGAACAAAATACAGAACCCTTTAAGATCTTCCCTCCTAACTTTAGGAACCGGCCAATGGCTTACAGCAAATGTGTTACCACAGTGGGAAAAGCTTAATGAAAAGGACAATGAACTGATTATAAATGCATTAGACGTGGCTCAGACTAATGTTTCTACAGCGCCTAGTTGTATCCAAGCTCAGTTATGGTTACAGACAATAGCAGCTGCAATTATTAGGGAAGGTGAAGACGGAATCCTACCAAAAGAAATCCGAAAGGTGATTTGGAATAACGCAACGGAATTTGAAAGGAGATTCCCATCGTGGTGGCATTTGGTTAATTTTACCTTTGACCCTACTAACAACACAGCTACAGCTTTTGTACTAACAATATCTAAAGCTTTAGTATATAACATATACCCGATTGTTGTGCTAGGATTAAATTACCACGGAACTGTACTTCATCCCCTAGAACATAGGGTATGGGCTATGAAAACCAGGAATAAGTGGCAAACTATTGATGTCGAGGCCTGTGTTGTACGAGACCAGCAAGGATTTATTTGTGAAGGAAACACCATCAAAGGGCAAGATATTTGTCTTGACACTGAACAAAATGTTTGTCACTTTGAGGTGCATCCCAACGAGACCCCAAGAACCTTTATAATTTACAGGGGTATGGGATGTGTTTGTCTGAGAAGTCAGTGTGATTTTGTAGAAGTAGATGATCAAATGGTGGACACGAGCAACCATTCAAATATTTGCATTTGCAACTTTGTTAGTCTTACAGGATGTGATTTTACCTACACGGCTCCTGTTACTACTTATCAGTTGCTACAGTTTAATTATACGTTGATTCAGGATATACAGCCCACCCCTATTGGAATGAATCTCACTCTAATGAGAAAACTATTACATCATGAAAATTTAAAAAGGTTGTTAAAACAAGTTGAAGAAAGTGGAAGAAAGACTTTAATTACTGTCCATCATGATGCAGATGGGATGTGTTTAGGGGTTATTCCCCGTCAGCTACCAAAATCTTAAACATAATGACCCACCCGATATTGGTGTTACTGATAGCTATGACAACATTAACAATAGTAAATCTTATCCTTTGGTGTAAACTCAAGGAACTTATTGGACAAATGTGGACACTAAAAATAATGATGAAACATAACAGACCACTTTTAAAAGCCAAAGAATTTGCTTAGGGGACAGAAAAGGGGAGAATGTTACAGGACTTCTTGAAAAATAAGTGTTAAAAGCAAGTAAGAAGAATTAGAAGAATGTAAAGAAGATACTTCATAACAACTCCACCTGGCACTTAGACCTATTAGAGATAAAGACTGTCTTCACTGACTCTCTGCTAACTAGCAATAACGATTAGCACAAGGATGTATCTTAGAAAAATAGAATGGACTGCCAAAATAGTGCCCTAGAGTTAACCTGTCTCATTATAATCTCGTTCTAATGCTAAGGAACACACCTCCTAGCTAGAAAAGCCCCAACCCAGTTAAGGCCCCTACTCTCTGAGCATGCGTGCTGAATTAAAAGAGAACTGTAACTTTAAGATGAAGAAAACTATTAACCAATAGTTAATTAAGGGGTAGCACCAGTAGGCGTAACTAACTTTGTTAACTGTTTTAAATACCTGTCATGATTTTAACCCGGTGTGCAAGTTTTGAGGAGAAATCCCCCATGCACCCAGCGCTTCTTTATTTTTTATTATTTTTCTCCCTTCTGTATTTTGCTCCTTTTTGAAGAAAAAAGGGTTAAGAAGAAAGTCAGCATTTTTATTTACTTTCTTTCCCCATGCTCCTCTTCTTGTTTGCCTCTTATGTTGGCAGACACAGGACTCATTCCTAACTGAAAATGGGTAATCTGTTTCTCTTAAGCCGGGAGGGGATTTGGGAGATGGTATATGTCTCAGAGGGTTGAACGTTTAGCTTTTCTTCTAAGGTTTATACAATTTGCCACTTGTTTGTGAACTACTTTGCCCTGTACCTTCCTCCTCATTGGTTTTGAGCCATGTGGCCAATTTCAGACCAATTTGATGCAGCGGGCAGCAGAGATCGGAAAAAAATGAATGCTCAGGAAAACAAACTTCATTAGTTTTCGCAGCTCATGGAATCAGCTTGTTTAAACTCCTCATCTAATGACGATAGGAGAAGCAGAGGGAAATTCCGCCTTTATCCTGAATTTTGCAAGCACCTTAAGTCTGCAGACGTAAGCTTTCAACGTAAGCGGAATTCGCCTGGAAAGTGGAACACTCTGGGAAGGAGTTTCTAAACATGGTAAAGCCAGAATAACTACCCCGTGCTCAGCCGTACTCTCTCTTAATTTTTGTTCTATCCTTACGAAGTCTAACAATATTTTTTCTTATTTTAGTGAGAAATTTTGACTATAAATATCTCTCCCCAGGTAATGGACTTGCTGTCTAAAACCAGGAACCTGGTGGGCGCAAGATTAGAGAAGACCAGCAGCAAGGTTATTATGTGGACAGTTTGAAGGTGGTGCCTTGTAATTACGCGCAGATCGAGAGGAACAAGGGAGTAAGGTGAGAACGACGGCTACGACTGCCATGAATGCCACCAGCAGTCGGTCTCACGTGGTCGTCACCATGCGATTCAAACAGGTGTAGTGTGCGGGCACTGTTTCCTCTGTTCGGTGTAGCTGTTTAGCCCTCTTAATGAATTTAGTCCTGTTAGATGCACCATAAAATGAACTCGTGGAAGTTTATGCAGACACAAAAGCCAGGGTGGCTCTGTTTTACCTAGACCCACCATTGTTTATTGCCACCTCCAGGACAGCGAGCAGATGAGAGCATGTTGGGTTTCCTCACCCTGGGCTGCAGGGTCAGCCTCGCCAGCCCACCTTTTTGGCGCTCACACCCTGTCCACCCCTGCTGCTCTCGGAGTGAGGATCACCAAAGGCAGAGACGTCCTAAACCACTGCCTGTTTGCAGATGGACTCCGTCTTTAAGATCCTCTATGTCCCAAATATGACAAGTGGTCTTGGAAAATCTCTCACTGGTGTCCCGAAATAACCTACGGTCACTGTTTATCTGTGGTAGCTGCTGCTTGCCCGTTAGCGAAACGCAGAACTCCTGGCCTCAGTACAACAAGCGGCCCTATAGCGAGCAAGGTCATACAGCGCGGCACAAGTGTGGGGCAGTCTGTGGCACCTCCCCGAGCCCGCCTAAGGGAACGCCGCAGTGGGGCAGCTGCAAAGACATGACCCCAGAGGGTCACAAGGCCCGAATCGTGCTGTCCTCGCTGTGTGTGCCCGGGGCCAGGCGGAGGGCTGCTGGGTGACCGTGGTGCTGCTGCTGACGCATGGCCGAACCATCTCAGAGCAGCCGTGTCGGGGGAGACGACTGCTCGCGGCTCCGCTCTGGAAAAGGGGCCTTGCTCCTGCCATCGCTCCCCCAGTTTTTCCCCTTGGTAGACAGATACCAGAACTACAGGCTTTGTTGAAGTCCCCTGTCGACAGAGGCAGAGAGGTGTCTGCAGGGCAGCTTACACAGGACAACCCTGGGCTGGGGCCGGCTGAGGAGGAGGGGGGTCCGGCTGGCCCGGACGTGCACGACCCATCTCGGCAGCACGAGCGAGCTCAGCACCCCACGGCTGCTCGCGCAGGCAGCTCCAAAAGCTGCTCAGCCCTGGCAGGCAGGGCCAGTCCTGGGCTCATCTGGAAGGGGAAGAGGAGGGAGACGTCTTCTTTGCAGCCAGGGGAGGTTGGGAGCCAGGGGTGTTTCCATACTCCCTTTCTGCGGGTGCAGGGGATGAGCGGTATTGCCTGTTGCTTAATCCCGAGAGACGGGAGGTCATTTCTTTTCAGGCACACCTTTGCAGTTCTCATATTTAAAGCAATTCTGCACATAGAAGGTGTTCCAATACCGGTAACTATCCCAAGATATTTCCTCTGAGTTTCTGCAGAGTATCGTTTTCTGTATCTTACTTAATAATGTCTGAGCAATTGATTTGGTAATTGTTCCTGCTGTGTTGATACCATATTTTAACAGATTTTTCTCGACTGAAGCAATCACCAAACAGTCAGTTATAAATCTGGTGGGCTTGGCAGGAAGCAAAAGGCAAAAATCCTCAGGACTGGGAAGAGACAGATTGAAGGCAGGAACACGTGTAAATCTAAGTCTAACCACATTAAGAACTGTCATCAGGTTTTTTGGGGTTTTTTTTTTTTAATCCTTTCCTGTAAAGTAAAAAAGAAATTTCTAGATATGAAAAAAATCTTCCCTCCATTCAGGATTCTTTGCTGCATGGTTAATCAATGAATAAAGCCTGAGATGTACATAAGCACAAATATAGTGAAGCATGTACGTAAGCACAAATATAGTGAAGCATGTACATAAGCATGAATATACTGAAGTTTCTAATCTGGTAGCTTTCCCCCTCCGTGCCCCCCTCCCACGCCCCCCCCCCCCGCCCCCCAATTTGATTTTGATAGTTAATGCTTATATCGTTCACATCTTTTCACTTTATTTTCCCTTAGCGCTCTGGCCGAGGTTGCTACGGAAAAGAAGGTGCTGCATATCCCATGCAGGGACTCGGTCCTGAGCAAACAGCAGGGCCCATCATGGTAAACTGATTCTTGAATTTATCACCCAGTTTACCTGTTGAAATAGAATTGCATGGCTCGAACGTTGGTGAAAGTGGGTGTAGCTTCAAACTTAACTGTTTGCTTTCTATGCAACATAAAGGTGAGAACCCTTCTGCTGGTCAAAAGTTTCTTGCCACTATTAAACGCACTCCTGAAATGGAGAGCACTTCTGTTTTCAGAGCAGAAATGTGGCTGGCACAAAATCTCGCTCGCTCGCTCGCTCGCTCTCTCCATTAGAGATACAAACCCCATTCTGCTGAAAGAGTTTTTGGCATATTTGTAAAAATGTATCTAAATGCAGATAAATCTAGCTAGATAACTCATAAGCACATGTTTTATATTGTTACAGGGCATTTTGAGAAACAAGGGTTAAAAGTAAGAAAGAAAAATATAGAGAAGACACTTTGTAAGAACTGCACCCCGTAGTTAGACATATTATAGATAAATACTGTCTGCAATGACTCTCTGCTGATAAAGACTGTCTTCACTGACTCTCTGCTAACTAGCAATAATGATTAGCGCAAGGACGAATCGTAGAAAAATAGAAAAAACTGCCAAAATAGTGCCCTAGAGTTAACTTGTCTAATTTTAATCTCATTTTAATACTAAAAAACACACCTCCTAGCTAGAGAAGCCCCAACCCAATTTAGCCCCCTACTCTCTGAGCATGCGTGGTGAATTAAAAGAGAACTGCAACTTTAAGATGAAGTAAGAAAAGTATTAACCAATAGTTAATTAAGGAGTTGTATTATTAACCAATAGTTAATTACCAGGAGGCGTAACTAACTTTGTTAACTGTTTTAAATACCTGTCATGATTTTAACCCTGTGTGCATGTCAAGAGGAGAAATCCCCTTACACCCGGCGCCACAATATACCAATGTCAGCTTTATAATTCTGTGTGAGTTGTAAAGTCTGTTTCCGCGTGTCACATGCCAGGACAGACTGAGCCCTGTCCCAGTCCGAACTGGATGCCCTGCCCCTTCCAAGGACAGACTGGGATCATTCCCAGTCCAAACTGGATCCCCTGTCGCCCTCCCAGGACAGACTGCGATCATTCCCCTTCCAAACTGGATCCAATGTCCCCCTCCCAGGACAGACTGGGATCATTCCCAGTCCAAACTGGATCCCCTGGCCCCCTCCCAGTACAGACTGGGATCATTCCCAGTCCAAACTGGATCCCCTGGCGCCCTCCCAGGACAGACTGGGATCATTCCCAGTCCAAACTGGATCCCCTGGCCCCCTCCCAGGACAGACTGGGATCATTCCCAGACCAAACTGGATCCGATGGCCCTCTCCCAGTACAGACTGGGCCCCGCACCAGTCCAAACTGGATCCCCTGGCCCCCTCCCAGGACAGACTGGGCCCTGTCCCAGTCCAAACTGGATCCCCTGGCCGCCTCCCAGTACAGACTGGGATCATTCCCAGTCCAAACTGGATCCCCTGGTCCCCTCCCAGGACAGACTGGGATCATTCCCACTCCAAACTGGATCCCCTGGCGCCCTCCCAGGACAGACTGGGATCATTCCCAGTCCAAAGTGGATCCCCTGGTCCCCTCCCAGGACAGACTGGGATCACTCCCAGTCCTAACTGGATCCCCTGGCCCTCTCCCAGTACAGACTGGGCCCTGTCCCAGTCCAAACAGGATCCCCTGGCCCCCTCCCAGGACAGACTGGGATCATTCCCAGTCCAAACTGGATCCCCTGGCCCCCTCCCAGGACAGACTGGGATCATTCCCAGTCCAAAATGGATCCCCTGGTCCCCTCCCAGGACAGATTCGGATTATTGACAGTCCAAACCGGATCTCCTGCCGCCCTCCCAGGATACAATGGGCCCTGTCCCAATCCAAACTGGATCCCCTGTCCCCGTCCCAGGACAGACTGGGATCATACCCAGTCCAAACTGCATCCCTCGGCCCTTTCCCAGGACAGACTGGGAGCATCCTCAGTCCAAACTGGATCCCCTGGCCCCCTCCCAGTCCAGACTGGGCCCTGTCCCAGTCCAAACTGGATCCCCTGGCCTCCTCCCAGGACAGACTGGGCCCTGCCCCAGTCCAGACTGGATCCCCTGGCCCCCTCCCAGGACAGACTGGGATCTTTCACAGTCCAAACTGGATCCCCTGGCTCCCTCCAAGGACAGACTGGGATCGTTCCCCGTTCAAACTGGATCCCATGGCCCCCTCCCAGTATGGGCTGGAATCATTCCCAGTCCAAAGTGGATCCTCTAGACCCCCCCAGGACAGACTGGGATCATTCCGAGTCCAAACTGAATCCCCTGGCCCCCTCCCAGGACAGCCTGGGATCATTCCCAGTCCAAGCTGGATCCCCTGGCCCCCCTCAGGACACAATGGCCCATGTCCCAGTCCAAATTGTATCCCCTGGCCCCCTCCCAGGACAGACTGGGATCATTCCCAGTCCAAACTGCATCCCCTGGCCCCGTCCCAGGACAGACTGTGATCATTCCCAGTCCAAACTGGATCCCCTGGCCCCCTCCCAGGACAGACCGGGATCATTCCCAGTCAAACCTGGATCCCCTGGCCCCCTCCCAGGACAGACTCGGAGCATTCCCAGTCCAAACTGGATCTGGTGGCCTCCTCCCAGTATGGATTGGGATGATTCCCAGTCCAAACTGGATCCCCTGACCCCTCCCAGGAAAGGCTGGGCCCTGTCCCAGTCCAAACTGGATCCCCTGGCCCCCTCCCAGGACAGATTGGTATCAATCCCAGACCACACTGGATCGGGTGGCCTCCTCCCAGTACAGCGTGGGATCATTCCAAGTCCAAAATGGATCCCCTGGCCCCCTCCCAGTACAGACTGGTCCCTGTCCCAGTCCAAACTGGATCCCCTGGCACCCTCGCAGGACAGACTGGGATCATTCCTAGGCCAAACTGGATCCCTTGGCCCCCTCCCAGTACAGACTGGGATCATTCCCAGTCCAAACTGGATCCCCTGGCCCCCTCCCAGGACAGACTGCGATCATTCCCAGTCCAAACTGGATCCCCTGGCCCCCTCCCAGGACAGACTGGGATCATTCCCAGTCAAACTGGATCCCCTGGCTCCCTCCAAGGACAGACTGGGATCATTCCCAGTCAAACTGGATCCCCTGTGTTACAGGGCATCGTGAGAAACAAGGGTTAAAAGTAATTAAGAAAAATGTAGCGAAGATACTTTGTAAGAACTGCACCCCGTACTTAGACATATTAGAGATAAAGACTGTCTGCACTGACTCTCTGCTGATAAAGATTGTCTTCACTGACTCTCTGCTAACTAGCAATAATGATTAGCGCAAGGACGTATAGTAGAAAAATAGAAAAGACTGCCAAAATAGTGCCCTAGAGTTAACTCGTCTAATTTTAATCTCATTTTAATACTAAAAACCACACCTCCTAGCTAGAGAAGCCCCAACCCAATTTAGCCCCCTACTCGCTGAGCATGCGTGGTGAATTAAAAGAGAACTGCAACTTTAAGATGAAGTAAGAAAAGAATTAACCAATAGTTAATTAAGGGGTAGCACCAGGAGGCGTAACTAACTTTGTTAACTGTTTTAAATACCTGTCATGATTTTAACCCTGTATGCAAGCTTTGTGGAGAAATCCCCTTGCACCCGGCGCCGCAATAAACATGCCTGTTTATAACTGTGTGAGTTGTGAAGTTTGTTTCCGCGTGTCAGTCTGTCCTGGGAGGGGGCCAGGGGATCCAGTTTGGACTGGGAATATGCCCAGTCTGTCCTGGGATGGGGATAGGGGATGCATTTTGGACTGGGTCATGGACCATTCTGTACTGGGCAGGGGCCAGGGGACCAGTTTGGACGGGGAAATATCGCAGTCTGTCCTGGGAGGGGGCCAGGGGATCCAGTTTGGACTGGGAATGATCCCAGTCTGTCCTGGGAGTGGGCCAGGGGTTCCAATTTGGACTGGGACATGGCCCATTGTGTCCTGGGAGGGGACCAGGGGATCCGGTTTGGACTGGGAATGATCCAAGTCTGTCCTGGGAGGGGGCCAGGGGATCTAGTTTGGACTGGGACAGCACCCAGTCTGTCCTGGAAAGGGGCCGGGGGATCCAGTTTGGACTGGGAATGATCCCACTCTGTACTGGGAGGAGGCCACCAGATCCACTTTGGACTGGGATTGATCCCAGTCTGTCCTGGGAGGGGCCAGGGGATCCAGTTTGGACTGTGAATGATCCCAGTCTTTCCTTGGAGGGGGCAAGGGGATGCAGTTTGGACTGGGAATGCTCCGAGTCTGTTCTGGGAGGGGTCCAGGGGCTCCAGTTTGGACTGGGAATGATCCCAGTCTGTCCTGGGATGGGGCAAGGGGATGCAGTTTGGACTGGGAATGCTCCGAGTCTGTTCTGGGAGGGGTCCAGGGGCTCCAGTTTGGACTGGGAATGATCCCAGTCTGTTCTGGGATGGGGCCAGGGGATCCAGTTTGGACTGGGACAGGGCCCAGTCTGTACTGGGAAGGGGCCAGGGGATCCAGTCTGGACTTGTACAGGGCCCAGTCTGTCCTGGGAGGGGGCCAGGGGATCCAGTTAGGACTGGGAATGATCCCAGTCTGTCCTGAGAGGGGGCCAGGGGATCCAGTTTGGACTGGGAATTATCCCAGTCTGTACTGGGAGTGGGCAAGGGGATCCAGTTTGGAGTCGGAATGATCCCAGTCCATACTTGGAGGAGGCCATCAGATCCAGTTTGGACTGGGAATGATCCCAGTCTGTTCTGGGAGGGGGCCAGGGCATCCATGACTGCTGTGGGATAAGCCTGCTCTTGAACCATGCCAGGTGATAACAGAGCCAAGGAGTAAGTGACCTGAACGAAGGGATGCATCAGTAACCATCACATGCTTTCTTCCCTCTACCTCACATACCGGTCAGCCGCATAGCACAGTGCATTGGAAAATGTGTTTTCTTTTAGGAAAAGCTTTAATTCAAAAGGAACCATGGTACAGTTCTCGCCAAGCATATCAAAGAGACTCAGTACCTCGACTACTTTGGTGAGAAAAGCATTTCTGGAATGGAAACCCGCAAGTTTTGCACAGAAGACAAAAGTACAAACCAAATAAGAAACAAATGCTAGCTTATTACTTGAAATTCTATTTTTTTCGTAGTATTTTCCCTTTGGCCTAGGCTAACAGGTTACAAGCATTGCCTAACAATGGAACAATTCCTAACAAAAGGAACTTCTGACGGGGGAATTAAACTACTTAGCTATCTGCGGCCTTGTTTGCACACTGGGCATATTCTTGCCATACGATCTGCTAAAATTCTAAGTATTTTGGCACGTCCTGGTGGATTTATGCCTTCAGGCAGCAAAGGATTGCCACCAGGTCCTTGGGGGAAGGCCTCCTCCCCTGTGCTCTCCTCCAATACTGCGCGTCTCTTCCTGCCGCACCGCCCTGTCCCTCCTGTACTCCTGGGTGTGCTTGATTCCCCAGCCGTCCGGGCGGGTGTTTGCTCGTGAGTAGCCGTTTTTTCTGGTTTAGCATGTGGAACGCTTATTGTTCTTCTCTTAGGAGCTTCTGAGGTTTGCGCCTTACCCGCACTATCTTCAATGACCTAGAGTTAAAAAACATCTGTTAATGCATTATTAATTACCAAACAGACTAACTTCCAACTGAGCGAGACAAAACTGAGGACAGCGAAATACTGCGTTTCCTTTCACATCACCACGGAATGTAAAGTTAGAAACATACAATGTACTCTCTCCTACAGAGAAAAGTTTATGCGGTTAAGGGACAGAGACCAGAGTATTCAGTGTACGCAATCACATGCTCCATTTCTGAGATTTCTGTTCCCAAAGCTGAGACGAGCTAACTAACTAACTGACAGCCTATTTAATTTCATCTGAAGTCTGGGACACCGAAAACCTTTTTCCGTTCCTCGAGACCAATCAGTGTTTGTTTTTAAAGACTTTTCTGGTGGTTTCATTTTAAACAAAGTTTACAGGCTTTTTGTTTGGTTGGTTGTTACCATTTTTTTACAGTACGAACCTTAACCACAAGAGGAGTCTCTAGCAAATTCAGCTCTGATGCTCCTGAAAACTTCTTTTGTGAGACGGAACCATGCGTATTTGGTTTCAGTGGGCTGGATGGCATGAATGAAGTAGAAGCTCTGCATGGCGAATGTGAGCTACCACCCTGTGCTGCAGAGCGTGGAGGAACAGGACAAGCCACCGAATCCAGCAATCTGTTAAGGTACACAATTTAAAATACAAAAAGAAATAAATCAATGGAAAGAATCATGCTGCGTTCAAGAAATCTGAGATGGTACGTAACAAAAACATTCCATGAACAAGAAATACAGGTGAACCCTCGCTGTTGGGGTGATGTCTCAGGCCCACCAACAAGTCAGAGGCATTTTCTTCTTTTCAATTATTCCGTTACATTTTGTACTTAATTTCCTAAATCACTGCCTCTGAGGCAAGAGTAATCCAATGTTAAGTTGCACAAGTGATGTCATTCTCGTGTCAGAAGAAAATGCATCCACATTTCAATGCTGGGACCACTTCAAATTCTCCACTTAGTTATGTCCCTAAGTTGACCTTTTCTTTAACAGACACAAAACTAAATGCAAACAGAACACTTTGCAAGCACGGGAAGTGTACACACCCACACACATACACAAATATATATATATGAGAAGCAACACCTTTTTGAAATATTCATTCTGTAGATCTACTATACCTGGAACATTTTCCTAAAAATTCTCTAACTCGTGCCCCAACAGATGCATTGCGCGACTCTGCATCAGGGAGAGGATGTGTTATGACTGGTGGTTCTGTCACTCCAGGACTAGAATTAAAAGGAAAATGTAAATGACTTTCATTCCCCTGAAGTCCAAACATACCGGAATCCAAGCTTATTTGACCATACCACCTGCAGGAAAATCATCTGACAACTACTAGCCTCTTTTCCGCTCTACTATCATAGCAGAAAAACTCACTCTCCAAATATTACTTATGGTGTATTGATTCTTAAATGCTACATATTGTATGCGCAAAAAAGCCAGACAAAGCTCTATTCAGGCGCACCTTCCCTCCAAAACGCTAATGCAATTCAAATGGATTTTTCTCTCTCTCTCCAAACATGTAGCTCAAGACTAAACTTTGTTAGAAGGCTGCTTACCTATCATGCTGTGAGAAACTGGTTTTCTGCTCGTTTGCTGCCCATACTTCTCCAATTTTGGACAATACATTACTGATGAAAGTTGCTCTTGGGTGCACGTTTCCTGCATTAGCTTGTTTTGTTACTGTTGATAATGGCTTTGGTCTTGCGACTGTAAAGCGAGAGGGAAAAACCCTCAGCCTCGTGTAATCAAAGCGATGGTTAGCTGTCCATTGTATTTCCCCCCCGAAAAATTACCTTCTCTTAAGACCGATGAAGGCAAATGGTAAGGCTTGGCTCTCTCTACATCCAGCTTCCTTTCTCTAGGAAGGATCTTGCCATATTGGTCTAATACAGAATTTCTGGCAAGCGCTCTCTCTCTCAAGCGAGGATCACGATCATTCTGATGAATGAAAAGCGTAAAGCAGAACGTTGACGAATTACAAGAAGTTCGTTGCACAGAACTGCCTGTGCTATTTCTAATGAGTGAATAAACATCCTCTGCAGATACAGTAAAATGCATCCACCGCACAGAACAGCAGCAAGTGCTACCCATCAGCACACGCTTTGGAGTAGTGGAATATTTTGTTCAACTTTTAGGTTCGGCTGTAACTTAAGGTGTAGAAGCTTATTCCTAGTATTTCAAAGAACGATATGAAACCCCAAGCATTGCTGAGTACTATCAAAAACGGTTAGTAACACCTAAGAGAACCTTGCACACTTGATGCTTACCATGCGATTAACCTTCATTGTCTGATTCAACTGTAGTGCTGGGATACAGTCACAATGCAGCAAAGGTTATTAAAAAATGCCTTGATTTCCCAAGTTATTCCCAAACTGGAGCTGACAGCAGAACATCTAATTTGAATGTAAGAGTCTACATCAGGCTTGCAAAATAAGCAGTCTCTGGGCTAGGTCAGCTGGCCAAGAAATTTATTTTAGCTACCACACTGCGCAGAAGTGTTATTTGCCCTAAGACACTTCCACAAATCTGGCAAAGAATCCGGTAGACAGGAAGATGAGGGCAGTGGGAAGACCGCTCTCCCCTTCCTACTAATTGCTCCACTGTATGATGACTAGCCAGCTGATCATTTCGCTTAGATGCTGCCTGGGTGAGGATGGGCTGTTCATCACAAAGGCTCCATCTCTCATGATTGAGATGAGAGAGCAGGGGTGGTGCACTGCAAATGGAAAACCTGGGAAAGAGGGGGCTGAAGTCACCATGGTGGGATAAAGAGGATCGAAGGGAGAGGGCGTCATGAGATATAGGCGGCTAAGGTGTTGCAGCAACAAGAGGGCTGTCTAAGCGGGGGAAATGGGGCTACTGTAGTGCAAGGCAAAGGCTACAGAGGCGAAGATCTGCTTTGAGAGGCCGCAGAAAAGAGGCCGACTGATGATGGGAAAATGAAGGGAAGCGGTGAGGAAATTGTCAGGTAGAGCTGACAACAGGAATCGTTTACCACAGCCCACTTCCTTGGAAGCAAATGATCGGGTATAGTGCAGCAAGCTGATGTTTGCAACAGCTCACATCCTAGCGAGACACCCCCATCGTCAGCTACTGCACTGAACCTAATGCTTTGAGAAACTGACAGGGATAAAGGTTGTTCTGAGGGAAAGATGCTTCCTGGTGCGTAGCTGTGGCACAGAATTAATAGATGGGTCTCTAAAGACAGATCTGTTAGGGCTGTGCCCAGTCAAACTCAGTAGCTTGGATCTAGGACTGCTATTACTTCTGCTCACTAAAGTCACCACCTGCATTTCAGTGCAACTTGCAAATAATAGGAAAATCAGATTATCGTGTCTTGTAGCCTCTGGAGCCCCGTCAGACAAGATGGGTATGTTTCCCCCTTGATTCCCTGATATGCGCTCACCTGACTTAAACTGGATGGCTGGACATCGACTAGTCTTGGAGACAGCAAGCCAGCTGCAAGACACCTATTGTAGCTATCGTGAATGGCTTCACTTGTCAAAGGACCAGATTTCTTCAAAAATTTCAAGGTCTGAAACATCAATCAAAAACTACAGATTAAGACAGCATTATTATTCAGTCACTAAGGTTCTGGATAAGCACTACGAGAAATAACGTAAATGTTCACTGAAACTGTCAGAAAGCTTGCGTCAGTAATACCCTTTAGGTTAGCCATCTCAGTAAGCATTACTATGTAGAGTCTTAAAGACGGCAGCCAAACTAACAGTTACAGTTTATAAAAAAAGTCCTGTAAAACAAAATATCAGCCCTTGCAATGCTTAATTAAGTATTTTCTAGCTTCTCTGTCAATACACAGGCCTTTCTTTTTCCCCGAACACTGACGCAAAATGCATTCTGTCGAAGCCAAAACTGACACACAACTTTAAATCACACTGTGGAAGACCCTTGCTATGCTTGTTTGTGCAGAAGCTGGTTTACGTTGGAAATGTTTAGTGAGCTCAAACTTAATTCAAAATTATTTGTTACAATCTGTGCAGTGACTCAGAAGTTATGATTTGGCCAAGTTTCGGAGAACAGAGAATTCATTGCTTCTTAAACAGTCAAATAATTTTTCATTTTCTCCATTCTGTCCTCCTTTTTCAGGTTAATCAGGGATCCAAACCCTAACTCAAGCCTAAGCAGGCAGTTTGACTGATGGGTAATAAAGAATTAACCACTTTCTCTGCCTTCCACGACATTTTTGTTCTTGCTCCTACAGCAACGTTGTATTCCGTTCTAGACACTCAATCCGTGATCGTGATTCAACAGGAGACAATGGTAGTTTTACAGTCCCAAGAGTGGACCGAAAACGTTACCATTGGCATAAAAGTGGCAGGGTACAATTGCGATTCTGCGTGTGGATGGGCAGGATGAGCATAGAATGGTCTCTGACACTGAAAGCAGTGCAATAGAAAACTTAGAAAAGGTACATCTCTTGACAGTCTCAGTAAAGATACAGTAAAAGATCACCTCCTTCTGCAAGCCGGTGCAAGTCATGTGAACGACTCCGGAGTTCAGCAAGCACGAACCATCTGCAGAAACAAGAAACGTTTGACAACATTCCATGCTCTCACAGTTATGTTAGGACCACTTTACTTTTTTTAAACAGCAATATCTGGAAAGCTATAACTGAGTACCCATCTTCTTCGTCAGATCGCAGGCAAACCTTTTTTAAAAAATTATTACTGCGTGTAGAAATTTCATCTCTAGTGCTATCGAGGTGCTGTGCTTTGAGCTTCAGTTCAAAGTCATTTCATTTTGTAACCATCACCACTTCACCGGCTATGTGACAAAAGCACCAAACCCCAAAACTCAGCAGAATGTCAGATGCATTTCATAACATTACATACCTTGCTGGTACAATGTAATCAGAGCTGGGTTTGTGGGGGGTTGGGGTTTTTTCGGTTTGGTTTGGTTGTTGAGTGAAAAACAACAAACAAGAGAACCAGTAAATGGCGTTGGACCTCAATTCAAGCTTCTCGCTGTTAAAAGCGGTGAAATACCTACCAAAATTATAGGTGCTTGGATGAAAAAACTGCTCCGGTGGTGGATAAGAAGGAGGAAGTCCCCGACTTAGACTCCGCTCACGGACCAGAATATCCAAAATGAGGTTTGGTGAAGTCATACTTATTGCAGTATCCAGTGACCACAGTGCAAAATAGGGGCAATCATGAAGGAACTCTTCTGGCCTTAAAGAAAACAAGTGCATAAGCTGAACGCCAACTTTCAAATGAATTATTTGCAGGGACGTTGAGAACAACTTAATGAAAATCTACCTTAGCGAGTCTGGCATTTGAGCATGATACCAGCGATTAATGTCAAATACAGCCAAATAAGTAGATGGTTTTCTCTGACCACATGTAGTCACTTGCCAACTGAAGATTGATACGCTGGTGTCAGGGGATATTACTGGAAAAGACAAGACGTTGTTTCTTATTTGTAGACAATATGATACAGCTGATATTTTTAAAACACCACTTTCTACTTTGGCTTAATTCTGTTCTATCACTCCTGAAACACACCACTTGCTAAGAATAATTAAAAAAATGATGTACGGAGTAGCAAACATCCCTGTGGTAGGTTTCAGTCATACTGCCCCTTTCTCTCATTCAAACTGTATCAGCTCTAAGCCAAATCAAATACACGCTTATTAACTAATTCGGTTTTCCATATATGAGGAGTTGATCAAGACATTTAGCTAAATGAATAGTTTAGCAAAAAAAGATGTGCTAGCAACACATACATTGCTACTTTCAGAAAGCAGACAAATACGTATTGTATACACTTGTATTGCTCAGCTGGCATTATTAATTTCCAGATCTGAGTCAATTACAAGTTTTAAGAATAGCTCCTCTCCAGCATATTCAGAATGAAAGAACACAACTAGCACACAAAAATAAATACAAAAAGAACCCAAACCCAACAAACAGGAAAGTGGAATAAAGACTGTAACATAAAACATTCACAATGCTGCACTCCAGTTCTCTCAGTAAGTGGAATGGTCTTTCTTCTCTGGGGAGAACGCATTCTCCAGATGTAAGAAGCAAAGTATGTGGTCTATCGTTCACCCTAATGGGGCAAGGAACAAGACGACACTTTGTTTGGCAAAATGATTCTCTCTTGAATTCATCATGACTGTTTAGGGATCCTCACACACTTTACTATGTTGCATTGTGAACTTCTGTGCCGTTTCAGTTTTGTTAGCCCCTGAAACTGCCTTTGAAGATAGCAATTATTTTCATCATTCAGAAGACAGCTTCATTGCTAGCCTCAACCCACATCCAGCAGAAGCTCATGTGTACCTAGAACTTAACTTGAACAGATTCTGGAAAAAAGCTCATTAGAAACCATCAGAAAAATTACAGGTATTTCTCCATGCCTCAAACTTCATAAAAAGGAGACAGAAAGGTAACATTCCTAAGCAAGGGAGAGAATGATCTTACTGTTCCAAGACAACAGCTGGAGGAATAGAACACTGACATGACCCCACCATACATCGCTATGGCATGTCAGCAAGCATAAAATAAAGGCTGTTTTTTCCTTTAAAGGAGTCCCACATAACTTAAGCACCCAATTTTTCTTTTTAAATAAGCCCAACAAGCTAGTCTATACAGATATTTAAGACTTGCAGACTGTGGGTACAGAGCAGCATTCATCGCTTAGATTCCAAACCCATTTATTTTAGAATAGCCAAATGCGGACATCAGAACAAACCTTTGTTAATGCTATCCTCTCCGTCAGCATGGTTGGGAAATTTTTCTACAATCTGACAGCTGAGTAATTTGGTATTGCTGGCCTCCCCTCTCAGGGGAATGGCTCCATCCGTGAGATCTAAACTGTACCTTTCGTCACAGTATTCCAAACCCTGGGGAAAAAATGGAAGGAGAGAGAAAAGGTCATTTGGAGATAAAAACATACATTATACCTAAATACGAAAGAACGTATATCTCTAATATAATATGCATATTCTAGTGTAGATTTCCCACGCGCTTATTTCTGATGGCAAATAGAAACTACAGCTGACATGCAAGAGAATTAAGTGCCAAATCGTAACGGGTAAGTTTGGCTGCAAAGGCTTTGCACGCTTTCAAAAGTTAGCATTTCCCTAACATTATTCATTTCTAAACATGTTCTGCAGAATGCCTTGCAACATCAAGGTTTCTTTACAAACCTAAATATATATCTACAAAGAGATATCTGAAATAATGCAACACGTCACATGCATGCAAAGCTCTTTGCTCCATGTCTTGAGAACAGAACTGAGGTAGGTAGAGAAGTCATGGCATTACAGCAGCGAAAGCTCTTTTGAGAGGTGTTCTCTATAAGCTCACCACTAGAGTGAAAACGCATCTCTCTCTCTAGTAGCTATGAGAACTTCTTACTGCTTAGCCATCTCCTTTCAAACCACGTAAGCTCTTACCAGCTCCTCCTCTAATCTGGTCAGAGACTAATGGGTGAAATATCCCTCAGTTCCTTCACCGAGCACACCCAACAGCAAAAGGGGAAAACAGAGAGGACGTGGGATGCACATGGGCAATGCGTTTAGGATCACGAATTCCTACGGAGTCAGCAAACTACGTTGGGATATTCAGAAACTCCAGCAGGATTGTGTTGAACCTCTGATACCACCATTTTCTAAGCAAGCATTAACTGAAATACTGCCTCTCCAAATACAGCATTCCTTCAAACTGTCTACAATGCAACACATGAATGTGTGTATTGTGGACAAATAGCCGCTCTACAATTAAGAAAAAACCCAAACAAAAAACCAACAACAACAACAACAACAACAAAACCCCACCAAATTAAATTTTAATTTAAAATTAGGAAAAAACCCAATCAGGGTGCTCTGTTCCTCTAGAGCATCGTACGTTTGTGTCATAAAAAAAATGCACATAAAGATAAGGAGATGACATCCATATTTAGACCACGCTGAATGACTTGAAGATATTTATACCTTGTCACCAGGATAGGTAATGCATTTTAAAGAAACACCACCTTTTCCAAACGCCTAACCTTCATCTATTCAACAGCAACATTTACAGATGAGGAAGGAGCTTTCCCATATATAAGGAAAAAGGTCAACATTTAAACTTATTCAAAAAAATCAAAACGCCCCGTCCCTATTGAAACAGAGTACCACGATGCAAGAATCACCCCTATTTCATTGCATACCTATTGAGAACATGCAAGAGAAAGTATCAAAAGAGGAGGAAAGAATTGCTCGGAATTAAGATCGCTTCCCCCTCAAAAAGATTTTGGAAGAGTTTCAAGCATACTACCGAAGAGAATTATACATTATACAGATGCGTCTGCTATCTGTTACATCTCTGAGATATAATGATACCTCACCTCTATTTTAAACACAACATCATCATTGGAGCCAGTTCTAACAATTTACGTCTACTCTTTTGACCAAATCATACCACCGGTTCCTGTATTGACGTATTTTGCTGGCTTTAAGAGTAGATTTCATAGGTAACCCAGCCAAAAAGTAGAAGGAGATATCTTTAGAGCTCCTACATTTCAGGACCAACACTTAAGAGAGACACTGTAGACACATTTCATTTGAAGTCCTGCTGACAGAGCTCAAAAGAGAAACAAGAATATATAAACCCAAAGATCAGAAAAGAATAAAGCTGCATGACCTTACTTTAAGAAAGGGAGACAGACAGAAGCTTGCAGTTTGGTTAAACAAAGCTATTCAAAGCCCTATCTTCTCTTCTGACATGCCATTAATCTGGTGTTTAAATGAAGAATAATTTTATTTGTAAAAGCTGCTTCCTCCTCAGCAACTGAATTTATACGGGCTCTCTGCAGATGAATCTAGTTGGAACACACGACGCCGCAGTATGAAATGGCGTGAGTTGTTGTCAAAAAGTATGGACAAAGGCCATGCCCAAGAAGACGCAGCCAAAGATTACGGTTTTTTAGTCACCTCTGAATTTTGATGGTAAATATTACCCCTGCCAACTTAACTGATACTCGCTTAGAGAAAACTACGATTTTCATCCTTTCACATACGTGCACGTCTTACCTCATACATGAACTGTCCTGATGCCAAGCGTTTTCGGTCACCAAATGCTAACTGCAACAGACGTAAACTCACAACGTCACCTTCACTGAAAGAGGTGTAAATTATGAAATTTGATTACAAAGCTGCTTTATAGTCCTCATTACCATTTTATTAGATCTAGACTGAAGTTTTCTTAATAGCGCTCTCTTGCTGAAGAGACAAACAGCACTTCCCAAGACATGATAATTGGTCACATTTGGCCGCTGAAACAGAAAGGAGGAAATTTTGACACTAACCGCTTCAGGGGCAAATGCTAACCATACCCTTTGAAAGCTTTACTGTGTTGTATGGGCTAAAAATTGTCGGAAATAGTTCTTCACAGGGAAGAGTTCTCAATCAAAACTGCTTTAAAGTCAAACTTAAAAAGATTGCCACCCTATGAACAGCTGAGTTGATCAAACAGCTTGCTGATGCTGAGAGAGAGAGAGATACCTTTCTCTCCTTCCCTCACCACCAGAGTTCCAGTCCCTCTCTTGCATATGCTGCACCCTTCCACATATCGATTTCATCCATTAGCCCAGCAGGAAGCCATTGACTTTTCTGCTGAACAGTGATCGTTCTCTGCCAGGTGAGCTGAACTGGCTCATGAAGGCTCCAGAGACTGCTAAAGTTGGCACAAGGTAATGGGCAGTACCGTCACCTCCCTCCTTTAGGGGCAGCAGGCTGTTATGTCGGCACGGTTAGTGTTCTAGGTCTGCAGCCTCAACTACTGTGTTAATACCATGGTGTGAATATCAGACAAAGCATGAAGCAGTCATCAAGCAACAAAGGAAAACACTTAAGAACGCAAGCACTAAAATACAGCCACTGTTGCTTTGCCTTCTTTCAGAAGAGAGGAACTCCTAGGTCCCTCCTTCACGTCCGTTGAATCCTGTCAAAATTGCATTGTAAGCTTAACAGCTTCCCTACCTGAGAGAATCTCCCGCACAGCTAAACAAACAAAACAAATATACAGGTATTAACTGTATGTGAACAAATATATCTCTATATATAAAAATTAATTCAGTGGCTAATAGTAAGTTTTTCTTCACCTTTCTTGTGTAGACTGAACAGCCCACAAGTAGCAACAATTGCGAGGATCATTCTCAGGCTCTTGAAAAGTAACAGCATAGACAGGAATCCTTCTTCCTTCAAGCTGAGAGTGGTGCCTACAGGTTAAGTCACATTATTAACATACTTAAGACTTTCAACATATGCCCTAATTGCAGGAACTTCTTCTCAAAAATAATTTTTAAAATCTGTTTCGTCAAAATACACACATTTCCTGCTTTCACTGAATACTACTGATAGAACAAACCGTCGTATGGAAACCAGCTCTATCACATCCTAACTGCTTGGCATAACCCAAAGAAGCATGCTTTCCACAATTCCTCAATCCACAGGCACAATACGGAAAACAATCCTAGTCCATTGGGGAGAAGGCGGTCCCATTTAGTCCATGTATGACTTAACACTTATTTCAGAAGAGGATTGCTAAACCTTCCAAGACTATACTCAGAATTTCAGTCCCCGAAAAAGTTCTCTTTAAATTAACATACTTCCTTAAGCAAAACATTGAGAGCCCTGCACCTCCAGGCATGGTCAAGTGTAAAGGCCTACTTACTCCCTCTGCAAAGTTTTCATATTCCATAGTGACAGGTAGCCGTCTGAAAAACCCACAGCGAGCTGATTGCTTCTGCTTATGTAGCACAGGGTTGATACTGCTGTTCCTGAAGGATTTTGTAATTGCAAACAGAGATGTCTCCCTTCTCCGGCCACAGTTTCTCTTCTTTGTGCAACTTCAGCAGGAATTCCAGTGACAGCTTCCAGACCTAGACACCCAACACCACGCAATAAATGAATGCGTTATGCCACTGAGGTTGCATTTTAAACACTGACATGACAAGGTGTATAACCTAATTCTACCGTCCCAGGCAAAATACCCCTTTATGCAACACTGGTTTTGCCATTTCCATTTTGTACGTTTTCAAAGAACGCCACAACTCTCTGATGGGAAAGTTGTTCTCACTCGTCGTTCAAAACCAGGTAAAAGTGTAGCCTTCATAGACAAATTCTTCTTGGACTCTGTAAATCAGGAGTTTGGGCCTCATGACGAAGCTATTTGAAGTGACATCAGCTCCTGAAGCCACTGTTGTAATAGCCAAAACAGTCTATGCAATCTGAATACACAAATCAGAGATTTCGTTCATCCAAACGCATGACTTTTGATAAGTCGGGTTGATTTTAAAAAACAAGCCTAAAATTTGCCCCAAGTCAATTAACAGAAGCAGAAGAACATTCCCAAGAAATAGGGCACCTCTGACACAACTTCCTATCAGGCAGCTGCACTGACTCAGATGGGAAAATTCCTACACCTCACTGGCAAGAATCATAGTGACATGGGGATCTTGGTGGGAGGGGGGCATTTATAACATTAGAAGGCGTATTAAGCCACTCCCATTTTTAATCACTTCAGGACTACACGATGTCAAACCGCCGCCTGTAACCAGTAGCCATGAATGTCTGCACACGAGTATCTTCAAAGCGGGATGCATATAGTTTCTTTAAAAGACACAAGATTTCTGACTTTTAAATTCAAGCTTAAAAACGGCAAGCTTACCCGATGCTTCTCTTTCATTCTGAGTGCAAGAACAATCATCCAAACAAAGGTCAACGAGAAGTAGATGACCAACATCTGTAGCCACGGCTGCCACTCCGAAGAACCATCGCAGACTCTGATGTAGGTGCCGAGTGCTCGTACTGGGTCCTCCGTGATTAGTTATGGGTTCTATGGCAGTTACCTGCAGGAAAGCGACAAGTTAATATTGAACTGAATTAACTTCAGCTGAAAAGGTCCATTCTATTATTACAGCTTACCAATTGCCACTCCCTACTTAGAAATAATTAACTCTAAGAATTAAACACAGAAAACCAGGTATATGCAAGAAACTTCATCCTATTTAAGGGACTTCAGTTAGAAAGACAAAGCTACACCTAGTTCTCCCACTGCTCACAGCCCATCAGCACTGCGATACAGTCTACGCCTTCTTTGCCAAACAGGTATTCGGAGAGATCATGGCTGTAAGTCAGATGAGGCAGCGGTCAAGCTGCATGGTAGACACACCATTTTCCATGGGAATGAAACATTTGTGGAAAGTGTTGAAGGGAGATAGTAGCTTAGCAAAATTTACACGAGTCCTCATTTAGAATAAAAATAACCACCAGATAAAGTCAGAAAAGGTGTAAATGCACACCAGCACTTTTAGGAATGTTAAACAGAAATTTTAAAAGCCAGCCGAAAACAACGGCAAAAAGAACAGCAGCTTGTTAGAGAAAGAGCTAACTCCAGCTAAGGAAGAAGCGCACGCTGCTCTTGAACATGTGGAGCAGTCTGCACGCAGCTTTATTACAAGGGGAAGACAGACCTTTCAGCACCTGCAACACGTCCCAGGACTATACGGACTGCTCTAGCAGAGATACAAGCGCACAAAGACTCCGGCACTAAAGCTATACAACAAAAGAACAGAGGCTATGGTTTAGCCTTCTTACAACAAAACCAGGAACCTTTACATCAACAGCACAGTTTGACAGGAAAGTAAAACAGAGAAGTGAGCATCACAAGGCAGTCCATTTTTTAATACATTTCCCCCGCCCCCCCCCCACCCCCCAAGAGGTGGGGAAAAATAACCAAACCCCTAAGCCCCAAAGCTTTCTCCTCTCCCATATCAAGCACTTGCTGGGACTACACTGCCTGGAAATCTACCACAGAATTTACCTTTCATCTTGGTCACGAGAATTCTAATCTTAGAAGTACCTACAGTAATTTGGACAACTTGCGTTTCTGTCGGATTTATAGGAAAGCTAATGAAATTTCCAATCTTCAAAATACTGTACATATCTTGCTGCAGAATTAGCCAAAGGTCAAGTGTTCCTTCTAACTTCTTTTTCTTTTAAGATTTCTTTCGTTGTACAACTGGCCCCAAAGGAATCTCTTTCATTTTTGCATACGGTCTTCCAAAAATGTTGCCTGGTTTTAACACTTCAGTTTTCCACGTAGAAGCTCCTGAAACTGCATATTTTTCCACCGCGCTATGCACTGGCTTTTCATATTCTCCCAGACTACTGCCAACTCATTCTGGGAATGAAGAAAGGACGCTTTTCTCACCTCACTGAATCTGAATGCTACCCTTCTGCCTCATACAAACCAGCAAAATTTGAACCCTCCCATAGTTCTGAAACATACAACCATTAGAAACCAATTCAATATAATGAATGTTTTAAATTCAGATTTGCTTTTACTAGAATCCAGTTCAAATAATACTCCATTAACTCTTTCAGTTGTCTGCGGCATTTCACCTGTATATCCAGAGGGCAGTTAGAGAGCACAGAATCACAGAACCATTAAGGCTGGAAAAGACCTGTGAGATCATCAAGTCCAACCATCAACCCAACACCACCATGCCCACTAAACCATGTCCCAAAGTGCCACGTCTACACGTTTTTTGAACACCTCCAGTGATGGTCACTCCACCACCTCCCTGCATAGCCTCTTCCAATGTTTGACCACTCTCTCAGTAACAAAATTTTTCCTAATATCCAGTCTAAACCTCCCCTGGCGCAACTTGAGGCCGTTTCCTCTCGTTCTATTGCTAGATACATGGGAGAAGAGACCAAGGAAAAAAAAAGGAAAAAAAAATTATGCCTAAATTCTTTCTCAGCTTGTGAGTTTGGGTTTTTTAACTCCTTCTTTGCTCTCTGAATGACTACACATCTACTCTTACACTAAAAGGCAGTCATACAGTCACTATAAATACCCTGTATTAACACACTAATGGCTTGACACCTTGGACCAGAGTTGCTCAAAGTTAGGGTTAACCTGTAGAACTTAGTTGTCCACTGAAGATATACCCACACGGAAAACAGTCCAGAAATTAAGGTGCTCATCAAAGCCTTAAAACAGTAACAACAAAAACTGCAGAACGTGATGTTAAGACTAGGTCTGCAGTTTAGTTTTAAAAATAATCATTACGGAAATCAGAGAAACGTTCAGGCAGATTAAAAACGCATGTTACGTAATGTATAATTTGGAAGTATGAGTTACAGAATAAATTCAAAGCATAGGGACAGTGGCCAAGGGCAAGTTTTATCTACTTGTTTTTGCTAACCCTTACTCCCACTCACAACTTAGAAGTTAACAGTCCGACTAGCAATACCTGTGGCCTGTCTATGCTGATCTAACTAAGCTAATAGCAAAAAGATAGGAAGCAAAATGAAAGCAACAGGCCAAACATGCTTGTCATCAAGAGCGTTGAGGGCATAAGAGCAGAACTTCAGGTAAGCTTTGGCTTTATTCCAAAATCCATAACCTTTATCACACAACAGCCAACTTTTCCCCCCGAGGCTTCTTTGTATTTTCTCCTGAACCATTGTCTTGCGGTATAGAAGAACTCCCCAATACAACTGGCAGGTCTAACTACATTCTATTTCAAATCACCTTGGTAGACATAGATTCGGTATGTGACGTGATCCTTCTTAACCTTTCCTTTTCCTATTCCCTGCTTACGTAGATCAAAGAAATAAAACTTAAGAAAGCTATGACCTTTTTCACAAACATAGTTTACTTACTGATTATACGCTGATGTCAGCACACAGCTTGTCCTTCCACCTCAAACTCTAAAATTTATCAAGATGATAGGCAAACTAACACAGCGGAGCACCAACCCAACTCATATCTTCAGAAATTACCACAATACAAATGCTTACTGCTAGTAATCACACTGTAGCACTACAAACAAACAAAACTCCCTCCAGCTGCATTCTAGCCAGTCAAACCAAATCACGTTATGGAAAGCTGAGTAATAGAAAAGTATTTATTTGTGGCAGATTCTAAGGTGAGAAAAATACAGGGAATCTGGGTTTTCTATTAACTGATGCTGATTCTTGTTTACATTAAGACAATGAGACTAGGGGACATTACGACACTTGAGTTTATGGGTTACAGAAGACAGAAAAAAATGAGTAACATCACACCAGTGCATCCCACCTACACAAACACAATATTCAATGAGCAGAGACTCAAGGACTTCACACTGAAAGTCAATCTTTCAACAGTCTGTCAGATACCTCACTCAAGGCTCGTTTTTCCTACTTAAGTCAACACAAAAATGTGTTCTGCTCTAAAGTCAGACCTGCTTGCTAGCCTGAGATTCAAGGGAATGTGTCTCAGTCATTTACAGCACAACTGTGGAAGTTTGAGGTATTTTAAAGACATTATTTCTAACAGAAATTAACCGTTTAGGAAACGCATGCTACGGACGCTTGAAAGAGTGGGGTTTTTTCCTTTCTCACTCTGGCCAGGAAAAGGTATTTTGCAATGCCTTTTTGTGGAAGCAGAGAATTGGGTAACTATGTGCTCTACAATAAAAGCAGGAAATTTGGTTTACTCTCAGTAGACTCAGAAGATAATGGTACCGTTATGCCAAAGATTTTACATCAAGGCTCTCTCGACTGGATTCTCTGAAGTCACAGTACGTTATATACACATACATATATATATATATACACATACACATACATATATATATATAACACATACACATACATATATATATGTACGCAATACAGAACAAAACACCTCCTACAAAGAGGCGCTCCAAAGCTTTTCCTGAAGCAGGATTATGCAGCACCTAACAACATAAAAGCTTCCTTTCGCCGCTTAAAAAGTACGTACCCTTCCTGGAAGAACAACTGCTTTAACCACTCTCGATATTCCAAGGTCGTACAGACAGAGAACACTTCCCGCTGCTTCTTCCAACCCAACCAGTAGTCCAGTTCTCTTCTGCCAGGAAAACTCCTTTACCACACGAACAGTGGGACGCCGTTTATTTACTCCACTGAAACGATATGCAGAGCGCCGCTCTCCTGTCACAGAGTTCACCACCTCCAGTTGAGGACCACACGCCAACCATGCTAGGCCATTTCTCCCTGTAAGAGAAAAGAAAGCCGACTAAAGCAAATTTCCAACACAAGACTCAAAACATCTGAAAAAAGTCACAGTCACTGCCCCTTTCCTTCAATAAAAGGCCCTAACAGAGGAAGACCGACTTCCCTAATTCTGGTCGGTTCTCTAAAATCACCCATTGAAACCCTCAAGCAACACATCTTAACATCAACCACCTTTTTATTTTGCATTTGTACTTGTCATTCCTGCACTGAAGAATTTTGATCGTTTGGGATAAAGATTACAATATATTGATCTATAGTCTTTATACCATAGTCGGCTTGGTTTTGCTAGAAATCATCTAAATACAGGCGGGAATACAAGTCTTAAAGCATACTTCAAATATAACAAATCTAAGCCAATTCATTTTTAGTTTATAAATTTCACTTGACGCGTGCCTACTTTGGGCAGGGATTTGGACTTCAGCAAGAAATTGTCTTAAAACGGGCACTGCGTTAGTAAATTTAAACTTTTACACGTGCCGATCACAGAAAGAATTTAAGACATTTGCTCCACTGAACTGCTTCAAACTCGAAGGAAGTATTAACTCCATTACTGCATTGACAGTTAGGTAGATAGATTCTACCTGGTCTTGACAGAAGCCTCGACATCCAGCTCGGCACCCAGCTCTGCTTTCAGATCACCTGGAAAGTCAACTACCTAATCTGCTTAGCCACTTCCAGCAGCTCTCACTGCCTACTCATCTGCATCCTATTAAATACTTTGGAAATACGGCTGCAGCGCTTAACAGTGCTGCCCTCTTCCTTCTGTTTTTATTCAGACTAGAAAAGAAAAAGCAGGGGCTTTTGCCGCTGTAACATTGTGGGAGAACTATTTCTGCGTGTGATGTTATGATGGTCATAGAGCTTGAGCTGGTGCAAATAAATACGGCCCAAACCAACACTATTACTTTTTGCAAAACTGCCTTGTATTTAAGTAGAAATTGAGGAGGGCTCACTGACTCAGCAGGTTTAAGTAAATTATTCTAATAGCACAAGACCAGTGCACGTGGTTGTAATTTCAAAGTTTAACTATACTAGTGTTTTAATATTAGCATTTTCAATCGTTACAACATCCTTTTTGTTCTCTCCAAACTTGATGCATCTTAACAGCGCCAACCTGACACAGTTGATACTATGACCCTATGCTTCAGGTAACCTCCAGGCCGTAACAGCTTTATACCACCACCAAATTTAAGGGAAAATGCTCACCTCTAGAAAGCTTCCCGCACAGCACAGTATCTAGGGGTATGCCATCTTCCCCAAGTGCCTGAAGAGTCACCTCTGGAAACTGCAGCAGACTGCTCGTTGCCCGAGCCGTTAGCTCTCCCATTCTTCACTCTAAATAAAGAAAACAATGCAAAAATAGACTCATGTCAGCCATAAATAGTTTTGAGCTTGACAGAAGTTTGCCATATTTTACTCCTGCAGAAAGAGGATTTTGTGAGTGAGTTAGCCGGTGATTTAGTGAGTATCACTGGGTCATTTCTTTCCCACTTAGGCAGAAAACCTCCCCCAAATGTTTTAGGCAAAACCCCTACATTTAATCCAAACCCAAAGTTTTAGTCTTAAAAGCCACTAGCACAACAGAGACTGTCTGTATCAGAATTCTGGAGTCAGGCTTACTTCACACAAGTGCAGCCTACACATTGTCTTGCACAGGTTGTGCGGATGCTCCGCAAGCTCTCCAAGAAGCACAGATCTACAGCAGAAGGTGAGAAGAAGAAAGAATTTTAGCTCTCTAGCCCAACAGCCCCCAACAGCTAAGATCCTGTACCTGATGCAGACCATAGCCTTGATTTCCCTTTAAATGAGAAAACAAACAAAACCAACACAGATCGGAATTTGACACTTCAGCCAGTTTACCCAGCTACCTCCTATGGTTATTCTCTAACACAACTATACTGCCATTCAAGAGTTGCAGTCCCTGCCTAACGTGGCTAAGCTAGCAAAAGTTCCTAAAGCCAGTTCTGAAATTGCGCTCTTTTTTACATTGCTTGTTCTACCTGGACAGAGGGATGGAGGTGCCGAGTGTCTCAGTACAGAACACATGCGCAGCCTGCCAGCACAGGGAGACAGTAGTTAACAAGGCATTTCCAGCGTACCACACCGCTCGCCCCTCTCAGCACAAGTTCCGGAATCACAGAATCACAACAAAGAGGATTCCAATCCCTGGAACCCACGTGGCCCAACCCCCCCGCTCAAGCAGGGTCACCTAGAGCAGGCTGCCCAGCACCGTGCCCAGCACCGTGCCCCTTTTTGACATTGCTTGGTCTACCTGGGCAGACGGATAAAGGTGCCAAGTGTCTCAGTACAGAACACACACGCAGCCTTCCAGCACAGGGAGACAGGAGTTAACAAGGCATTTCCAGTGTACCACACCGCTTGCCCCTCTCAGCACAAGTTCCGGAATCACAGAATCACAACAAAGAGGATTCCAATCCCTGGAACCCACGTGGCCCAACCCCCCCGCTCAAGCAGGGTCACCTAGAGCAGGCTGCCCAGCACCGTGCCCACACGGCTTTTGAATAGCTCATTCTGAAACGTACTTTTACCAGCAGCAACCTGACAAGCTGAACTGCAAAAGCATTTGCAACACGTGCAACAGGCCCTGGTTTTTGGTGACTCTCTCCTACCAATTTAAGCATTCTCTCCACCACATAAGGAAAACACTACCACACCAGCAAAGCCTTGTCACCGTTATTTCTCTAAAACCGTACCTGACAGCTTACTAGGTAGAAGAAACAAAATTAATAGATGCCTGATTAAGTTCATTTCACTGTCCTAAAAAAGCAAACCCCAGGCAAATCAATGCAGGAAAACGAGTTGATGCAGTCAGTGAATGAGGAGCTGTCCTCAGCAGAACAGGATACAGTCCTGTGTGCCCAAACGCCTGTGGCAGCTGCCAGCCAGGACTGATACAACCGTCCAGACTAAGAAGGCACTTGAACTACCACGTTTAGCCATACACACCACGTGGGGTTCAGCATTCCCCACAGAATTAAGTCCCTAAATTTCCCATAAGTTTACCAAGCACGATCAGGAAGCAATTATTAGACCTGAAAGACTGACACCATGCTTCTTTCCATTGGCAGAAGCTCCAGATCCGGAGTCACCTTCCTTCATTAAGGAAGAAGTCAAGCACTTTTGTTTAAGGCAGCAACTTTGCTGCGTGATGCGTGCTTCGTGCAAAAATCAAGAGACCCCCACAAAACGCGCTGGATTCCTGTAAAGCTGTGCTCTCCCCATTAAACCCAGCCCTCTTGCCGCGATCGCCGCTCTACGCAGATAGCGAATTTCCTGACGCCTCCCTTTGGCAGTTACCCATGTTGAAGCAAAGAAACGTTTCGCGAAGAGCAACTGGGAGGGGAGCAGCGTACGGCCTTTCAATGAAGGTGTGCCTTGAACAATTTATTAAGCAAGTCACCATCAGACCCCGTCTTTCCCAGAGCAGCCTGTCACGCACTCCTTGGCTCTTACACGCCACAGCCTCCTACTGAAATGCTTCTGTCTGGCTAAATAAGTCACGTTGAGATCGGTTGCTTTCAGAAACATGCCCCAAATTAAAAGCAGTATTAACCTTTTTTAAGAAAAAGAACAAAGAACGCGTCTGCCCCATGTTCTAGGGTGTTTATCTCATGACTGGTTTTACAGGGAATATCTTTGGTTCTCCCTGTCAAGGACTTTGAAACGACACAAGCCTGAGCTGCTTCGACATGGCTCGGTGCATTCACTGGCATCTCTTATTTCCGTAATAATTTCTTATAAGTACAAAATGAAGACAAGAAACTATAATGTAGTTAGAAGTAGACAGCATATTCTGTCAGCTGAACTCATGAGAGATTTGATATTACATTGTGGACCCCTAACCAAGGGCTACGTTATTGCCAGTTTACCCAGGCTTAAAAGCCCCTGGAAGGTCTTGTCGGGGCATTGCTGGCAGAGAGGTGTGTGAGTAACAAATCTTAAAGATGACAAGAAGGGGAAAACATCAGACCACAGGTTAAGGTATCTGGCCGCGATGCCTGTTACTGGGAAACTCGCCTGAGCCACGGCGGCATACTGGTGCTCCCGCCGGGACTCCCTCGTTGCCCGTGTGCTCCGGATCCGCCGCTCATGCTCAGCCAGCAAAAACCACACCTCTTCTGAACAGCTTTAACCAGGGTATCTACGTGTAAGATAGCAAACCCCGTGAGGGACGAGGACCAGCACCGTGGCAGCCACGCAGCGTGTTCACAGTTGTTCCAAATGTTCTCTGCCACCCACTTTGTAAGAAATCCACCGGTGGACCTACCTCAGCTGCATTCCCACCACACTTCCTCGATGTTACAGATTACCAAAGATGCCTCCTGATAACGCTTGGGGAAGTCAAAATCTACTTGCTATTTATGCTGAAATACGTACGTGTTTCGTCGGCTGTTGGTGGCCCTGTGCTCCCGAGCCCAGCCAGACTGGACAACACTTTGTTATTTTCAGCCTTCAGGTCTCTTATAAGCTTCTCACCGGGACTTGCATTTACCACTGCTTTGTGGTAATATGAAAATCCATAAAAGACAAAACAGAAGCCGGTACCCAGATAATCCCAGCAAACAGCAAGATTTCCTGTCAAAAATTACTCTTCTCCCCCGCCCCCCCCCCCCCCACCTTCTTTTGTTCTTTTCCCTGTTCAGAAATATCCCATGTAGCTCTGGAACTTCACAAGCGAAAAGGTCTCACGGCCACTTTGCTCCTCAGGTGGAAGCATCTGATGCCCTCTCTTGTACTGTTACCAGCAATCACAGCCTGGTTTGGTTTTGCCCTGCCAGCCCAGGAAAAACCTTCTCTTCTCCAGCTAACCCTAACCGGCAGCAACGTAGCCATAGCTGCTGTGCCTCCAGTATGCGGGGCAATGTGGGATGGGATACCTGAAAACCAGCCCTCATCCACTGTAACTGTGGGTACGCCAGGTAGGCAGACAAATCCCCTGCAGAGACAAGTCCACCTGCCCCGGCATGGAGCTGGCTCAGGCGTGGGGAGTTTGTTGGTCTGCGTTCATCGGCACGTGAAAGCAATTCAGCTCTTTGCAGGACTGAACTGGTGCTGGAAACATTAAAACTTCTGCTCCTGATATCTCCTAACAGCCAGGCTGCTGCGGCTACGAGCTTGCAGAGCCACGATCCATCCGCTTTGGGATAAGAGACGTGTAAGTGCCTGACCTCTTTTTATGGGAGCTGGAATAAGAAGGAATTAGTGCTGGAGTCCCAGAGAAAGCCTGACTGAAAGGACTGCAAAGAGAGCGGTTTTCAGTGCTGAGCCCCAGAAAGGGCAGGAGCAGAGCAAAGGGGAGGAGAGAGGGAACCCTCTCCTCCAGAAGGAGCCGACGGACTGGGAAAGTGGCCGGGGAGCAAGCGGCTCCTGGCAGGAAGGAATAGCTCTGTGTGGCACCGTTGCTGGGATCTGGGATTGGGAAACAGAGACGACAAATGCCTGGCAGCAGGGATCATCTGTATGTTCTATGTTTCAGCCATGTTTGGTCTGTGGGACCCCAAACTACAGCTTAGTTTTAGAGATGCTGGGAGAGAAAGGGAAGGAAAGATGCTGAATTAAGTCACACCTGTGAGAGAGACCCAGAATTCTCAGGAAAAAGAGTTACCGCTGTCATACAATGTAGTTGTGAAAATATATGCCGTTTGTTAATAAGAATACAGAATAAGCTCTTCATATGCTGCCCTTGCTTACTGACAGATTCACTCTTTCTTCATCCTGAGCTGTCAATCACTTTGAACTGGTATCTTTTGTCGTTTTGCCCAGCACCTGGCTGCAATTTGCACCAAGACCAGAGAGGGAAAAATTATGGAAGTGCACCTTTCAGCATATCGTAAAGTTGACAGAGTTTCTTCGTAACAGACGTCTGCTGGACTCACGTCCGCAATCTGTAAGCATATGAAAAGTATGAACTGACATTACATTTTGAAGGAGGCGTTTTGAAAGAGTTGTCAACACTACCAAAAATCAGATAAGCATTAACATGGAAAAATCAACCATTAAGGTCCTTAAACATAAAAGGAGAACCCTAGCATCTTCGCAATCTGGCTATAACTTAACTCTTTTTAACACTTTCACAAGAAATGAGACAGACAGACAGACCGACAGACCGACAGACAGAAAGATGAAAGGATACAGGTGGCTTTTGCAAAAATTAATACTGGAGGCACTTGAATCCTGGTAACTCTGGCTTACGCTAGCATCAACGCAAAAAACCAACCTCGCAAAACCACTTTGATGGTATTTGTACAAGTAACAGTTGAAGAATCTGTCCTTAAATTTGTTCAAAACATCTTCGGTGAATTACGGGAGTTAGCATTTGAAGAAGCTCAAGTAAACTGTTTTAGGACTACCAGCATTTACAGGCAACGTTTTCACATGGGCACATTTTCTATTTGTATCCTTCCATCTTTCACTTTATAGTACTTTCTTTAACAAAAATACCTCTTCAAAGATGCTGGAGTATACAGTTAATTCACCTGAGACAAAGAAGAACCTATGGGAGCTGCATCTTATTTAGGAATGCAATATCTGGTGCGCAGCACAAACAATAATCTCAGCATTCAGGAAACAAAGTAGCTGTTTCGTAATACTGCCTAGTTTTATGTAAAGAACATGGCTTTTCTATAAAACACGTGCTTATGAGTTATCTAGCTAGATTTATCTGCATTTAGATACATTTTTACAAATATGCCAAAAACTCTTTCAGAAGAAATAGGGTTTGTATCTCTAATGGAGAGAGAGAGAGAGAGAGAGAGGGAGAGAGAGGGAGAGAGAGAGATATTTTGTGCCAGCCACATTTCTGCTCTGAAAACAGAAGTGCTCTCCATTTGAGTAGTGCGTTTAACAGTGGCAAGAAACTTTTGACCAGCAGAAGGGTTCTCACCTTTATGTTGCATAGGAAGCAAACAGTTAAGTTTGAAGCTACACCCACTTTCACCAACGTTCGAGCCATGCAATTCTATTTCAACAGGTAAACTGGGTTATAAATTCAAGAATCAGTTTACCATGATGGGCCCTGCTGTT
This sequence comes from Gavia stellata, assembly GCF_030936135.1. Lineage (NCBI taxonomy): Eukaryota > Metazoa > Chordata > Aves > Gaviiformes > Gaviidae > Gavia > Gavia stellata. The sequence goes on along the minus strand of NW_026776670.1, from coordinate 354,378 downwards.
TCCTCAGGACCGAGTCCCTGCATGGGATATGCAGCACCTTCTTTTCCGTAGCAACCTCGGCCAGAGCGCTAAGGGAAAATAAAGTGAAAAGATGTGAACGATATAAGCGTTAACTATCAAAATCAAATTGGGGGGTGGGGGGGGTGTGGGAGGGGGGCACGGAGGGGGAAAGCTACCAGATTAGAAACTTCAGTATATTCATGCTTATGTACATGCTTCACTATATTTGTGCTTACGTACATGCTTCACTATATTTGTGCTTATGTACATCTCAGGCTTTATTCATTGATTAACCATGCAGCAAAGAATCCTGAATGGAGGGAAGATTTTTTTCATATCTAGAAATTTATTTTTTACTTCACAGGAAAGGATTAAAAAAAAAAAACCACCAAAAAAACCTGATGACAGTTCTTAATGTGGTTAGACTTAGATTTACACGTGTTCCTTCCTTCAATCTGTCTCTTCCCAGTCCTGAGGATTTTTGCCTTTTGCTTCCTGCCAAGCCCACCAGATTTATAACTGACTGTTTGGTGATTGCTTCAGTCGAGAAAAATCTGTTAAAATATGGTATCAACACAGCAGGAACAATTACCAAATCAATTGCTCAGACATTATTAAGTAAGATACAGAAAACGATACTCTGCAGAAACTCAGAGGAAATATCTTGGGATAGTTACCGGTATTGGAACACCTTCTATGTGCAGAATTGCTTTAAATATGAGAACTGCAAAGGTGTGCCTGAAAAGAAATGACCTCCCGTCTCTCGGGATTAAGCAACAGGCAATACCGCTCATCCCCTGCACCCGCAGAAAGGGAGTATGGAAACACCCCTGGCTCCCAACCTCCCCTGGCTGCAAAGAAGACGTCTCCCTCCTCTTCCCCTTCCAGATGAGCCCAGGACTGGCCCTGCCTGCCAGGGCTGAGCAGCTTTTGGAGCTGCCTGCGCGAGCAGCCGTGGGGTGCTGAGCTCGCTCGTGCTGCCGAGATGGGTCGTGCACGTCCGGGCCAGCCGGACCCCCCTCCTCCTCAGCCGGCCCCAGCCCAGGGTTGTCCTGTGTAAGCTGCCCTGCAGACACCTCTCTGCCTCTGTCGACAGGGGACTTCAACAAAGCCTGTAGTTCTGGTATCTGTCTACCAAGGGGAAAAACTGGGGGAGCGATGGCAGGAGCAAGGCCCCTTTTCCAGAGCGGAGCCGCGAGCAGTCGTCTCCCCCGACACGGCTGCTCTGAGATGGTTCGGCCATGCGTCAGCAGCAGCACCACGGTCACCCAGCAGCCCTCCGCCTGGCCCCGGGCACACACAGCGAGGACAGCACGATTCGGGCCTTGTGACCCTCTGGGGTCATGTCTTTGCAGCTGCCCCACTGCGGCGTTCCCTTAGGCGGGCTCGGGGAGGTGCCACAGACTGCCCCACACTTGTGCCGCGCTGTATGACCTTGCTCGCTATAGGGCCGCTTGTTGTACTGAGGCCAGGAGTTCTGCGTTTCGCTAACGGGCAAGCAGCAGCTACCACAGATAAACAGTGACCGTAGGTTATTTCGGGACACCAGTGAGAGATTTTCCAAGACCACTTGTCATATTTGGGACATAGAGGATCTTAAAGACGGAGTCCATCTGCAAACAGGCAGTGGTTTAGGACGTCTCTGCCTTTGGTGATCCTCACTCCGAGAGCAGCAGGGGTGGACAGGGTGCGAGCGCCAAAAAGGTGGGCTGGCGAGGCTGACCCTGCAGCCCAGGGTGAGGAAACCCAACATGCTCTCATCTGCTCGCTGTCCTGGAGGTGGCAATAAACAATGGTGGGTCTAGGTAAAACAGAGCCACCCTGGCTTTTGTGTCTGCAAAAACTTCCATGAGTTCATTTTATGGTGCATCTAACAGGACTAAATTCATTAAGAGTGCTAAACAGCTACACCGAACAGAGGAAACAGTGCCCGCACACTACACCTGTTTGAATCGCATGGTGACGACCACGTGAGACCGACTGCTGGTGGCATTCATGGCAGTCGTAGCCGTCGTTCTCACCTTACTCCCTTGTTCCTCTCGATCTGCGCGTAATTACACAAGGCACCACCTTCAAACTGTCCACATAACAACCTTGCTGCTGGTCTTCTCTAGTCTTGCGCCCACCAGGTTCCTGGTTTTAGACAGCAAGTCCATTACCTGGGGAGAGATATTTATAGTCAAAATTTCTCACTGAAATAAGAAAAAATATTGTTAGACTTCGTAAGGATAGAACAAAAATTAAGAGAGAGTACGGCTGAGCACGGGGTAGTTATTCTGGCTCTACCATGTTTAGAAACTCATTCCCAGAGTGTTCCACTTTCCAGGTGAATTCCGCTCACGTTGAAAGCTTACATCTGCAGACTTAAGGTGCTTGCAAAATTCAGGATAAAGGCGGAATTTCCCTCTGCTTCTCCTATCGTCATTAGATGAGGAGTTTAAACAAGCTGATTCCATGAGCTGCGAAAACTAATGAAGTTTGTTTTCCTGAGCATTCATTTTTTTCCGATCTCTGCTGCCCGCTGCATCAAATTGGTCTGAAATTGGCCACATGGCTCAAAACCAATGAGGAGGAAGGTACAGGGCAAAGTAGTTCACAAACAAGTGGCAAATTGTATAAACCTGAGAAGAGAAGCTAAACGTTCAACCCTCTGAGACATATACCGTCTCCCAAGTCCCCGCCCGGCTTAAGAGAAACAGATTACCCATTTTCAGTTAGGAATGAGTCCTGTGTCTGCCAACATAAGGGACGAACAAGAAGAGGAGCATGGGGAAAGAAAGTAAAGAAAAATGCTGACTTTCTTCTTAACCCTTTTTTTCTTCAAAAAGGAGCAAAATACAGAAGGGAGAAAAATAATAAAAAATAAAGAAGCGCTGGGTGCATGGGGGATTTCTCCTCAAAACTTGCACACCGGGTTAAAATCATGACAGGTATTTAAAACAGTTAACAAAGTTAGTTACGCCTACTGGTGCTACCCCTTAATTAACTACTGGTTAATAGTTTTCTTCATCTTAAAGTTACAGTTCTCTTTTAATTCACCACGCATGCTCAGAGAGTAGGGGCCTTAATTGGGTTGGGGCTTTTCTAGCTGGGAGGTGTGTTCCTTAGCATTAGAATGAGATTATAATGAGACAGGTTAACTCTAGGGCACTATTTTGGCAGTCCATTCTATTTTTCTAAGATACATCCTTGTGCTAATCGTTATTGCTAGTTAGCAGAGAGTCAGTGAAGACAGTCTTTATCTCTAATACGTCTAAGTGCCAGGCGCAGTTGTTACGAAGCATCTTCTTTACATTCTTCTAATTCTTCTTACTTGCTTTTAATACTTATTTTTCAAGAAGTCCTGTAACATTCTCCTCTTTTCTGTCCCCTAAGCAAATTCTTTGGCTTTTAAAAGTGGTTTGTTATGTTTCATCATTATTTTTAGTGTCCACACTTGTCCAATAAGTTCCTTGAGTTTACACCAAAGGGTAAGATTTACTATTGTTAATGTTGTCATAGCTATCAGTAACACCAATATCGGGTGGGTCATTATGTTTAAGATTTTGGTAGCTGACGGGGAATAACCCCTAAACACATCCCATCTGCATCATGATGGACAGTAATTAGAGTCTTTCTTCCACTTTCTTCAACTTGTTTTAACAACCTATTCAAATTTTCATGATGCAATAGTTCTTATTAGAGTGAGATTCATTCCAATAGGGGTGGGCTGTATATCCTGAACCAATGTATAATTAAACTGTAGCAATTGATAAGTAGTAACAGGAGCCGTGTAGGTAAAATCACATCCTGTAAGACTAACAAAGTTGCAAATGCAAATATTTGAATGGTTGCTCGTGTCCACCATTTGATCATCTACTTGTACAAAATCACACTGACTTCTCAGACAAACACATCCTATACACCTGTAAATTATGATGGTTCTTAGGGTCTCGTTGGGATGCACCTCAAAGTGACAAACATTTTGTTCAGTGTCAAGACAAATATCTTGCCCTTTGATGGTGTTTCCTTCACAAATAAATCCTTGCTGGTCTCGTACAACACAGGCCTCGACATCAATAGTTTGCCACTTATTCCTGGTTTTCATAGCCCATACCCTATGTTCTAGGGGATGAAGTACAGTTCCGTGGTAATTTAATCCTAGCACAACAATCGGATATATGTTATATACTAAAGCTTTAGATATTGTTAGTACAAAAGCTGTAGCTGTGTTGTTAGTAGGGTCAAAGGTAAAATTAACCAAATGCCACCACGATGGGAATCTCCTTTCAAATTCCGTTGCGTTATTCCAAATCACCTTTCGGATTTCTTTTGGTAGGATTCCGTCTTCACCTTTCCCTGATGATTGCAGCTGCTATTGTCTGTAACCATAACTGAGCTTGGATACAACTAGGCGCTGTAGAAACATTAGTCTGAGCCACGTCTAATGCATTTATAATCAGTTCATTGTCCTTTTCATTAAGCTTTTCCCACTGTGGTAACACATTTGCTGTAAGCCATTGGCCGGTTCCTAAAGTTAGGAGGGAAGATCTTAAAGGGTTCTGTATTTTGTTCAGATCACTGGTCACCGTTGCGAGTTTGTTCCTTATTATCGCAGTATCTATACTATTTAAAACTCCCAGTCCTGTTCCTACTGCACCAATCGCATGTCTCCTTTTCCTCATTCGGGAAGGAAGGGTCCTTTTATGTAACCATGATGTCCACCCCGTATGTAAGGGTCTTATAAATGACGAACAAGCTGGTTGAACGGTGGAAATATCGTTCTGTATCAATAATTCCATTCGCTTAAGGGACCATATTGGATTAGACATTACCTGTTGCTGACCGACATATTGAATTACGTATGGTCCTGTCGGATACACTTATGGTCCCATTTGCTCAGGCTCTGTGGGACTTGATTTAGTAGCCTGAGTCGGGGTGGTGTAGGCAGGGGGAGTGGTGGTTTCCTCTGGTGTCTGCAACCAAAATCTAAAAGGTAGAGCTTGGGCCCCCTCTTGAGTTGCCCCCAGACATACTATGGTCACCGTTTGAGTTATATTGAAGGGATACCAACAAACCTCCTTGCTTTCACATATCGTGCTGCCTGTTCTATTGGCAGAGTCCCAGACAGCACCGTTCTTGGCAGTAATTTGGGTCTGGAGAGGAGGCGGGTTACTTACATTAAGGAGTCTACAACCTATCTGGACCTCCTTTCCTTTCTCAAACATCCAGGTACAGACCGAATCTATCCTTTCCCATTCAGTTGGTCACAGTGTCATGTTATTATTATATATTACCACAGTTGCCAAATTCAACCCCTTTAAATCCTTTCCTGAGCTTCCCATACACCCAAAATAAGCGTCTGTCCAAAGCCACTCCCAACAGTGGTTACAGTTCAGCAGAGTCATAAGAATCCATATCATCGCTTTTGAATGCGAAGCTTCAATGCTCCCATAGGTGTTGATTCCCATCGTGGCTTAGGGGCTTTCTTCACTCTGGTGTGATGCACCCACGAGGTCTGCTCTTTAATCTTGATCGCTGTATGGGATGTCAGCAGCACCTGGAAGGGGCCTTCCCATTTCGGTTTCAGAGGTGAATCTGTAAAGGACTTCACATACACATAAATACCACGCTTAACATTATGCACCAGCCCATCAAGACCTCGGGCTCTGGTTCCTAAGACAAGTTTCTCTATCTCCCACTTACCTTTCTCTATTTCTCAACCTACGTCTTCAACTAATTTCTGATCTTCTTTGGAATACCTGGGTCCACAATCAATTTGTATTTTACCATCTGGGACCAATGACTGCACCTCTAATTCACCTTTCTCAGCTGCTCTTTTGGCTTCTCGGTCTGCCATAGCATTGCCCAACTCTTGAGCGGTATCTCCTTTCTGATGAGCCTTGCAATGCATGATAGCCACTTTTTCAGGTTGCTGCACTGCTTCCAGGAGCCTAAGAATTTCTTCAGCGTGTTTTATATGTTTCCCTTGGGTGGATAGGAGTCCCCTTTCTTTCCATATAGCTCCATGGGCATGGACTACCCCAAAAGCGTATTTGGAGTCCGTCCAGATATTAATCTTTTTGTCTTTGGTTAGTTCCAACGCTCGGGTTAAAGCGATTATTTCTGCTTTTCGTGCCGAAGTATTTGGGGCAAGGGCTGCGGATTCTATTACCTGATTCACGGTGGTTATTGCATACCCTGCTCTGCGGACGCCTTGTCGAAGAAAGCTACTTCCATCTGTGTACCAGGAATCCTCAGCGTCTTTCAGTGGCTCCTCCTTTAGATCTGGTCAGCTGGAATAGACTGCTTCAATCGTTTCCAGGTAGTCATGTGATACCGGTTCTCCCGTGGTTCCACCGAGGAAAGTTGCTGGATTGACAACGTTAGTAACAATTACTTCCACATCATCCTGTTCCACCACAACAGCCTGATATTTAAGGAATCTCTGTGGTGAGAGCCAATGCCTCCCTTTTACCTCTAATACTGTGGACACAGTATGAGATGTCAGCACTGTAATCTTTTGGCCCAATGTAAATTTACATGCTTCCTGAATATTTAGCACCAATGCTGCTACCGCCCTGAAGCAGCTAGGCCAACCTTTACTTACTTCATCAAGTTGTCTGGAGAAATACGCCACTGTTCTTCTACATGGTCCCAAGTTTTGGGCTAGGATTCCCATGGCTATTCCCTGTTTCTCATGGGAGAACAAGCAGAATGTCTTAGTAATATCTGGTAACCCCAAAGCAGGGGCTTCCATTAATTTCCTTTTCAGTTGCTGGAATGCTCTTACTGCTTCCCCATTCCAGGTGAGGTCTTTTGGATTACATTTCAACAGTTTATAGAGTGGTCTTACCAAGAGTCCGTAGTTATAGATCCATGGATGACACCATTCCATCATCCCTAAATACATACGGAGTTCTTTAGCCGTCTGTGGTCGAGGAGTTTGGCAGGTGGCCTCCATTCTTGCTGTTCCTAGGGTCCTTTGGCCTTCAGCCACTAACAACTCACATGGTCTTTTTATTTAGGGCTTAGCTGCAATTTTACTCCCTTGAAGCATGACTGACTTCACTGAAGTCAGACGTACCCTGGGGAAAAACAGATTCAAAGCAAGAGAATTATAGAAACCAACTCCACACCAGGAAGACTCGCCAACCTTGACAGAGGGGTTTGTACCTGCATCCCGATTCACTGGGTTGTCCACAATCCCAGTGGATCATGGAGCAGCAGAGAGGCAGAGGTTGTGCCAAGGCAGCACTCATAAGCCTTCCACAGCTAAACCACAGATATTCTGCATGCAAGCAACTGCAAGCCCAATGCAGCTGGCTTTACAGAACCATTTCCCAGGGCCTGCCTCTTCGCTAAGGGGTTTTCAAGGTGCTGTGCACCTCCTGACCGCGCTACTCATGCATTTCTAGCTGAGCTACAGCACTCAGGTACTTCTCTGACTCACGCTCCACCAAGGACGAGACAAAACGTTCCATTTGTACAAAATGCTGATTCTGCTGTATAAATCCCCATGTGCTCCTCACCGAGCCGCATGCACCCCTCTCCCAATGCCCTGCACAACCCCTGCAAGGGGCACAAAACTCAGTTCAGCAGAAACGCACCAGAGTGTCGCCGAAGCTGTGCGGAGGACCTCTCGCTGGCAGAGCTCCCTACTCCAGACACTCGCCTGTTCAAGGGCAAGACAAGGGACAAAGTATTGGACATCAGTGCTCTTGGGGGTTATGTCACCCTACTTCTACTTGTGGTGATGTTCACGTGTTGCTCTGCTGCCTCTTGAAACTTGAAGAGCAGCACTTTGCTGCCCTTCATGGGCGCCCGTTTACCTCTGCCACCCCAAAAATGAACACTAATTTGTACTAATAAATCACATTTTAAAGGCACCAGTGTACGTTGCAAAGCCTACCTCAGTGAGATTAAGCTCTTGTGTCACTTGGGTAGCATGGAAATCTGCCCTAGGCCAACCTAATTTTTACCCTAAATATGGTTCATGTGAAGTAATTTCTCAGTCCCTCCAAAGGAACAGATTATTTCACAAGCATGGGGAGCCAGGCACCACAGGGCATTTCCTCTTTAGTTTTCTATATCCATACTGTTTGAGGAGAGGACAAAGTGTTAAACTGAATCTAAGCTGCAAATGGAAGATGAGAAAACAGCTCTGCCCAAAGAGATCTTGCACCTCTGGCCTGGTGCAGAAACACCAGCTGGCTCAGAGCTATCCCCTAACCTGGCCTCTCCAACCAAGTCATGCGAAAAACAGTGCTCAGAGGTGGCAGGATGCTGATGGAAGGAGTCATCCTGCCTGTCTTTGTCTGCCTGCAATGCTTCCTCCCTTCCGTGCCATGGACTAAATCCTCTGTATTAACAAGCCTCCCGGTAACAGCACTGACCCTTCACATCACTGCACTGAGAATCAGACTTGCCAGGGCCACGGCACTGATGTTCAAACCTCCAAGCAAATGCATGTGTGGCACGGAATAGGTGCCAGTGGACAGAGCAACCACAATAACAAGCATGAAGACACAGCCACACCAGTACTACTGCCCAGTACCACTGCCAGTACTACAGGCTCTGGAGTAAGGTGTCTGCCTGCAGACTGTACCTGCCCCTTTATTCCTAGACATGCTCTGTCAGGCAGATGTCTCACTGTCATCTGCAGCACACCACCCTCCTGCTGAGTTAAGGACATCTAGAGCTCAGTGGCTCTGCACCAGCCTGGCTCTCTGCCATGGGCACAGCGCTCCCTCTCCCCTAGACTCGCAGCTGGATCGCAGGCAGGCAAGTATCCTCAGGGACAGCACGGCTGCAAGGCTTGGAAACACAGGGGATGAAAAAGCATCATCTTTGCTCCAGTCCAGAGCCAGGCAGGGAAGTGGCTGCCAGGTGGGAAAGAGAAAAGCTCTCTGGATCTACTCATGCCTCTAGGATTTTCCATAAGAATTAAACTCCTACCACTGAGATGGCTAAACATCTTATCAACACCCCTCCCTGACGCTTTCCTACTCTTCCACCTGCATCTTCCCTCACAACACTCAAGAAAGCGCAGGGAGGGAAAGCACAGCCTGCGAGTCCCTGCTGCAGTGCCTAGCAGCACCATGCAATGCCAAGATGTGACCAGCTGCAGACTGCCTGACCATAGCCTGGAGCAGACCTCACAGCAGGGGGTGGACTAGAACCAAAGTGCAAAAAAAGTGATTACTTTAGACACCACGTTCAGCTGTGTCACTACTGCGTCCAACATGATATACATTAAGGTGACAGCAGTTTTCAAAGGTGGTGGTCCTCACTCTGATCAGGCTCACTTCGGGTCCTCCAAATAACAGGTCACTTTTAAACAGACCTTTGTATCTATAATTAGTGGAGCAAACCCATAATTATGCAGCAACGGACAGATACTAGAAACCGACACCTTGAGAGGCTGCCCCAGCACAGACAGTAGACTCTGTTAGCCCTGAAGCCAATAGACATTACGTCAAATATGCCAGCGCTGAAGGATAAAAACAGCCTGAAACACACAAGAGCCTCCAGCCTATGAGAGCATAATCTTCACCATGGGGAAAGAGTTTCCCCCAGTTCCAGATCCAGTGCAACCCCACCAAAACCAGGATGGGTTCTCAAAACCCACACCAGATGCCCTGGTCTGAATCCAGCCTGGCAGGTGCAGCTTCCCCTGAAGGCACCAACCTCTTGGCACCTCCAGTCTCACCTTGTTCTCCTCAGGGGTGAAAAGGATGCGGAAAGTGGAACACATGCCAGGTGCTACCTTACGGTACACAACCTTGGGGCTGATCAACTTGAAATAAGGTGAGCTCTCCAAGACGACCTTCACCAGCTGAGGAACCTGCAGGAAAGACATGAAACTATGACTTTGCCAGTTGTGGAAACACGAGGAGAAGAGACCTAGCCATGCCCTGGTGACATCCTTCCTCAACCACCTTTCCAAAGCACTTTTACCTCTCGAGGTACATACACGTAATACACAAGGGTGGACCTGAATCCCTTCAGCCGGGGAAATTAGCTCCAGGCCAGAGGCAGTAGGGCAATGCCCTGCTGTGAAGGAAGTGCCAAGCAGATAAGACACCAGCAGCATGGCGATATGATACCCGAATCAAGTCATCCGCATAGTCAACAAGCCCATAGAACCTGCTTGCTTCTGCCTGTGCACATCCATGCCGTCACGCCTCTAGAGGGGGAATGTATTATCTGAAGGCAAAACAGGATGTGTTATACTGGGACAAGGAAGAAATTCACTTCTAACCTACCGGGTTTGAGCGGGGCAGTCAAGCTGCGATGCTACAGAGTTGTGCAGGCAGACCAACAAGAGAAGGAGACCACAGACATTGTGGCCTTACTGGGAATAAAAGCAAGCTGAGGAGCAAAAGGAGGAACATAGGAAAACAAAGGGACAACCCCACAAACAAGGAGATGGCTAAGAGAATTTAAAGGGGGCTGTAGAGAAGCAAGGAACAAGCACAATACTCTACAAGGAAAGGCTGATGCAGAAGATCAGAGCAGTCAACTTACCCAATTAATGGCAAGCCAGACGACCCCCCAGCCTATGCCTATCAATTATGGGCTTCAAAGGCATTTTCTGCCCTGAGATACATGACCAGCACTGACTCACACTGTGGTTTCATTACTAAAAGCCAATCTCACCTCTCCGGAGGCTCTCACTGCCTGCTGATTGTAGCCAGGCAGCTCCCAGTGCAGGCAAGGCAGATCTCTGGGCATTCCTCCCCACACCCGGGAGTCCCTGCAGGCACCCTGCTGCAAGCTTCTGCCCTCTGGGATGCCACAAACACAGAGACAGCACACAGGTGTTTTCTAGCATACGGATATCAACCCCTGAGCACCAAATCTCATCTCAGAAAGTCTAAAACAGGTGATTTTGACTGACAGGCAGCTTCACTGAGAAACAACAAACCCACACGAGGCTTGGCAAAAGTGGAGATTCATTCTGCACCACCCACCCGAGCCTGATAACCCACGGCCGAGGCAGTCCTGAACTCTCCAAACGCCCTTTGCTCCCAGCAATCCCCTGGGGCAGTGAGTTCCCAGAGATAATTTCACACTGCAGACAAACATTTTGGTCACCAAGTCCCTTGGGAGAGGAGTGCACATGGCCAAGACCTTCACCAAAAGCCACCCAGAAGATGTGAGGGTGGCGAGGAGCAGCCTGAAGACAGAAAAGTAATTTTACAACACACAAGTAAGAGCAGTAAGTGTATGGCGAAGCGCTTCTGTATTTGAATGATTACAGAGCCTCTCTTTGGAATATACTTTGCTGTCAGCTGGATTTTGATGGAGCAGACAGCACCAGGCTACCATGCAGTATAAGTCAGTGTGATTCAGAGGAATCTGGGAAACTGGTGAGAAAACTTTGAGACACAGCACAATGTTGCTTTTCTCTAGGACATTCCCAAAAGCCAACAACATATGGATATGATTTAACCTCTCTTGGCATTATCATCTCTCTCTGCGTGTACTTGAAGTCTTACTAGTAAGCATTTGACGGAGGCTACACCAAAGCGAGATGTGGCTATTTCAGCAGGAGGGTGGAAAATGGCAAGCTCGCACCCTGGTGTCCTGCCCCAGCCTTCCCCCAGTATCGGGCTTTAGCACTGGTAGCTAAATTCCAGCAAAACCCACCAAGTTCACCAGAGGTTATTTGTGTTGGCTACTAAGCATATCAGGACTTCAATGTCTCACCGGGGAAAAATGTTTTACCTTTCCCCCAGCAGAAGGCAGAAGGAACTCCACCACCACCAGCAGTTTGAAAGGACAACAGGACCTAGTCACTGAGGCATTCAGATAAGCTGGAGGCGAGCCTGTCACAAGCATTCACCCTCTTCAAATGCCACATCAAACAGCAAGGAAAAGGCTACCTTTCGATGGGAGCTTTCACTCCTCTCTAGAAGCTGGATAATCCGGGGCCGCCTCATCTCCCCAGTGCTGGCCAGCCTCTGCTCCGTGGTGAGAGACATCTCCTTCAGGAAGGCCGAGGGAGTCAGCTGAAATGCAAAACACCAGCAAGAGCTACACAAATGCCTTTCTTCAGAAAGGCTTTTCTTGGTCAAGTGCCACTGATGAATAATTTGTGATCACAGCCACTTGGATAGTCCTGGAAGTCCCCAAGTTTCTGCTGAAATATTTAACACCAGGAAATCAATGATATAGAGCGGAATACACACGCTCTAACCAAGTGGCTCTGCCCCATTAGCTTCTCCTTCATGATTCGATGTGACATGTTTTGGGGATTACTTCTCTTTGGGCATTTGTTTTCTCTTTAGTTTTGCTGGATTGAGCCAGATTGAGCCTTTGAAGAGAGTGGGGAGGAGTTATCAGAAATCCCTGAACTCCATCCTTGCACAACGCTCACAACCAACACGTGTGTGGAGATGTCACACAGTCATGCCAGGACCTGGAAAATTCAGAAGGCTCAGCAGCACAAATACAGGCACAGCGGGGCCCTTCAGGGCCCGTGAGCTTGGCAAAAGCTGCGCTCAGGAAAAAGTTAAGGTGAGCACTTTGCTATGGCCCTTAAGCATCCAGATCCCTTTGTGCATGTGTCCAACAGCTTCCCTCATCACAATAAAACTAAACTGCTCTCTGATGACGCTGTGCTGAAAAAGACAGGAAATTAAGAATAAACAGCCAATTTCTTGATGGATGTTAAGAAAAAAACCAGGAAGTTTCACCTAAAGGCACAGCTTCATGTCTATGCAGATCCTGTGGCTGGCACTATGCCACGTGCCAGTGCTCTTATTTCAAGGGACCCCACATCACTTGTGCTGAAGCAGCAGCACCAACCTCTCAGCTGGTCCGATACCAACCCATCGCCCTCCAAACTTAAAGGCTGGGGATACTCTGCAGATACTCTGCACTACAACACGCCATACCCAGCTTTTCTTGTAGCAGCAGAGACTAGTGGCTCAGTCTTGCTTCCGTATACACAATAAATCCTCTTTCTTCTTCCTTCTGCAAAGATAAACCATCTCTCTCTGGACTAATTGGTTAGTTTGCCTTCCTATTACACTTTGCTGGAACAGTCAGACAGGAGATCTGTTCAAAGTGAGAATCAGGATGCTATTGAACAATTTTGTTCAGCTAAATCTTCTTGCCCTGTTCAGGCTTAAGTAGCAAGATCATATTTTGGGACTAGAAATCACCTGCTTAGCAATCATTACCATAGAAACAGCATCTCAAGGAAGCCAGGAAAGGAGAAGCACAATTTCCAGGACTAAGCTCTTGTCCCTCCAGCCCACTGCTAAGTGGCTGAGTGCTTTCTAAATCCAGTCTTGCTACCCAGGAAGCCTCACCCATCACCTTTATAGTCCACTCCCTGTGTATTTTATCACTTCGGTACTGTCATCCTGCAATTTATTACAAAAGCTCTACCACAGCCGAGATAGTTAATAGGAGCCTAGTGTTATACCTTCCTGTTCTTTCTTTTAATAAACTTTCAACCCTCAGCTGTCAGTGAGGTGGACCAAGCTCCCTTCCAAGGGTCTGCTGGAGATTCCACAGCTCCACATGCTATAATTCACAACTGTGGCTCCTGCCTTAAGTATTTACAGTACTGTTTTCCCTTTCCCAACTGCCTCTCCCAGCACCTGATCTCTGCTATCCTGGCTTTGCTACTTGCATCAGCTCTCCCTTTTTATTTACTCTTTTCCTGGCAGCTCGACCACATTTCATTCTGGTTCGCAATGCATCGCAGCTTCCATGCAGGCAGCAACTTTGGAGTGGAAAAGCAGAAACCAAAGGACTACGAATCGGTCTGCAGGTCAGGAGCAAGCGGCCATAGGCAGGGTCAGAGCTGATGATGTTCACATCCTGACCAGCTGCCTTCACCAGCCAGGACCCTGAGAGGTCAGGCATCAGCCGAGTTCTCTGACAAGCTCCTGTGAACCTCAAGCCAAGCCAAGCTCTTTTAATCTCAATTTTCAAAACCTTCCGAGTGAAATATTTATGCGTATTCATGCCCAGATCTCAAAGGAGTTTCAAGCTCTGGAAAAACATCAACATTAATTGAATTCAAAGGTGCTAAACAGCAGACAGGTAAGCAGAGGCAGGACTACCACCCCACGGCCTCACTTTGGCAGGCTCCAGCCTCGTACCCAATGGTCCAGCACACATACGTTACTGGCTGCCAGAATAGCAAATATTCCCTATTGACTGGATTACTCCTGTAACACTACAGCACTGGCTGTAACCCCGAGGTGCTACAGAGCAGACTTTGGCTTCACCGAGTTATTTCCCACCCTTCAGTCAGGGGGCAAGGCTGGACAACCTGTTAGGAGCAAGCTGCACCCTCCTGGAGTAGTCTAGCCTTTGGATTTTCCCTCGATGTAGGCACGAATTGCTTCTCAGGAAATCACCTATGGATTTAGAAGGCAAGGAAAGGATAGTTAGGGTGAGTTGGCTGTGCAGTCGCTTCGAGCTAGGCCATTTGTTGCGTTTTGCATCACAAGCCTTCACGGTATTTTATAGACAGAGCAAGAATAAATTGTCTCGTCCCTCATTTACAGACTGGGCCACAAAAAGATTTAAGGCCAAAACATCCGAAAGCCCACGTGCGAGACGAGGGGGGCAAGACCAGCAGCGGCGAGGCAGGCAGCCTCCATCCCCCTCCACATTTAACCCGCAGCCCCGGTGCAGTCACATCGGCATCCCATGGGGAAAAGCAAGCAAGCGAGCACGCAGCACTGATCATGAAAAGAGCCACACGTCACCTGGAAACAGCCCGTGTGCCAATAGAGCCTAAAAATCAACTCACACACGCCCCATAGAGGTGCCAGCTCTGCCCTCAAAAGGGACTATCTGCTCCTCTCCTGCTCTCTGGGTGATAACTCGCACCCCAGTCCAACCGGCTCACCTGCTCGGCTGCCACCTCGCACCTCCCAGTCTGCCTGTGGCGGGGCGCTCGGCACAGCCTGACACCGATGCACAAACCGGCACAGCCAACCTTGTCATTTCTCAGGGAAGCGCTGTAATAGGTACACCCCGACAAGCACAGCCCAACAGACACAGCTCTACACTCTTCGCTGAAGCCAGGCTCCCCCTCACTCCCTCACTGAGGAGCTCCAGATGGGCTCTGAGCTCCATCACGGGGCACACTGCTGGTCCACTCAAACGGATGCATTTCACCCCAGTGCCTCTGCCCAGCACTCTTGTGCAGGGTCTGACACAGGGCTAAAGGGAGCTCAGGGCTTGCAGAGTTCTCCTCAAATCCCTCATGCCCATTTCAAGGCCAGAGATGCTTCTGCGACTAGGAAAACAGAACCGGCTGTTTCCATCATGGTGGAAAACTCAAGTTGCCTAAGATGGCAAACAACAGCACTTCCAAAGCAGATATCTGGAGGTTAATTCCTGCTTCACAGTCAGCATCACTGGTATTTCATTAAGAAGCCATGCAGGACACTTCAAACTCTGAGCCTTGGGCAAATGCCACAGGACTGCAAAGCGTGAAATCATTATCTAAAAGAACAGGTCACCTGTTCCTCTTCCCCACACTTCCTCTCCAACAAAAAGGCTCCTGCCTAAGTAACTAGACCTGAGAAGACCCACAGCCGTTAACGCACTTCACCTGGGGGCACGTGCATTCTGCTCCTGGGGAACAGCAAGCCTTCAGGCAGGGCTCACCCAGTGCCACAGGACAGGCACGTAGCAGAACGTCTGCTTCTCAGTGTACAGTCTCTTCCAAGGACTGAGCGACAAAATACAAATGCACGCAATAAAGTGTCACCCCTGGTATGCAGCACATCACCCTCCGGTGCCTTCAGCATGAGCACAACCTGGGCTCATCCTCCTCCCACCATGCGTCAACTCATTTTTGCCTTATGTTCCCTACACTGCCACAGAGACGAGCCGGTCATTAACTGACAGAGGGAAACGCAGGGCTCCGAGGTCAGGTAACCGGGGCAAGATGTGACCTGCAGTTCTTCCCAGCCACTGCTTTCCTTCCATCCGCCTCACAGCAGCAGAGGCCAGCTCATTCACCCCCACTCTACCAGGTGGACATTGGGATATGGATCCCATAGCCTGGCTATTTCACTCTACTTTCTCATCTAGATGAAGACCCAGCGAGATCTTACAGATGTTGCACAAAGTTTAGGCGGGTTTTTTTTCCTAGACAGGTTCAATCCAAAGTAAAGCAGAACTCACAGTACAAGAGAAGCCTGGGACGGGGGAGCTCAAACATGCCGGACAGAGAGAAACATACGCTGACATTTTTTTATGCGCATGCCTTGACTCCAAAGCCTTTTTCTCCTTGGCTCCTCTTCCCACATCCCAACTCTCATACATTAACTCCCTTATTTCAACTCCCAGCAAATCTCCATCCGCTCTTGCCAGACCCTGGGCTGGACATACCCAAGCCCATCACCTGGAGGGCAACTACACCAGCACGCACAGCAACACGGTTTATCACTGTGGAAATTCCAAATGACAGCCCTGAAGAGGTCACCACTTGGGAAGACCACACCAAGACACTCTGCAGGAGCTAATTTCAGCCACCCAGGCTACAGAAGCGCAGCACCCAGAGGGCCCCAGCTCTATCCCTGCGCTCAGCCAGGCTCTTCAGCCTCCCTGCAGCACCCATGACTACAAGGAGAGCCTGGGTAACCCTTGCAAAACCTGCTCCCAGCCCCGAGGGAGGTCAACTCCCTTTGCCAGGGCCTTAAACACCCAGACAAAATCCTGGCAGGCAGCACAGAATAGCTGATGCAGCCCCATGAAAGGTGAGCCACGGAGACCCTGGTGAGCAAGCTGAAGGGGACTGGTGCCCTCTGCAAAAAGCAGCTTTCTTGGATTCTCTCGGCTTTTGTGCACAAAGCACTCAGTGGACTCTGGCGTTTTGCAAAACACACGCGTTCTGCCAAAGCTGCTTCATTTCTGATGGCAGAGAAGGTGAACACTGCAGATTATTACTTTTTTGAGCTAACGGGGACTTTGAGGGGTAGGAATACACTGCATTCCCAGAGAGCACAGTGGGGAGGTGTCGCTGCAGGTGTACGCTACCAGCCAGAGTGCTGGCAGCTGAGCAGGGGGAGGCCACAGCCAGCTTGTCCAGTAGCTTCTTCACCATAACCATGGCTCTTGATGGATACAGACACCAGGCAGCCCTGCCCAGCTGCCATTTTTGAACAGCAACAGACCTGAAATTAAAATCAACATGGGTGTACGTACTTTGCAAACCTACACACATGGTTCAGGATGCCCTGCAGGATGTAGAAGACTGCAGCCACCGCTTTCTGACCCAGTCCTGGGCTTCACCATGCTTGCAGGTGGAAAAGTCATAAGACAGACCATCCCTCTCACAGAGCTTGCTGCCAGATGCACAGGTGTAGCTGAGATAGGGAAGACCACGTCTCTTCCAGGCTTCTTCCTCAGGACAGGGCTTATCAGTTCCAGAACACTTGCAAGCTAGCCACAAAATGAAGCATCAGCCATCTTCCCCAGGGGAGACCCACACTTTCAAAAAGACAGCGCAGAAGCTGAAATTCACACCACCACGGTAGCTCAGGACCATGAACTCAGAGGAGCTACAGGGTTTACATCGCTGCTCCTTCTCCATTCCTGGGGCTGTACATACAACCCCACAGGGACCAACAAGGCCCTCTTCCCTTGCCAACACCCTCTCTGCCCCATGAGCTCGCCTCTGTTTTCCTTCACAATATCCAACTCTCACCATTAGGTTCAGCTTGGAGCCACTATTCCCGATTCACACGTGGCTCTCAGTTGGCTGCCTGTGTTTCTGGCTCAAAGGACACGTTTCAAGCAGCACAGACTGCAGCTAGTCCCAAGGAAACAGAGAGGGGGGGATCACACTTGCACACAGCCCAGCGCAGAAGCAAGCCACCCACCTCAGCACTTCAGACAAGCCACCCTTCTCCACCCTAGCAGGGTCTGACCAAAGCAGGCTCTTGGCCCTGGTCTCCTTAGAGGCACAGGTAACAGTTAAGCCATGCAGGGAGCTGCTCTACAGGGCTCCAAATCCTTCCCCCCATCCCCTGAGAAGTGGTGTTTACATAGCTCTTACCTTCCTGCAGAAACAAATGAGCATACAGCCAAGGGCAACAGGCAGCCATGTTGCATTAGTAACCTCTCCTTTGCTGCAGTGCTAGAGGGACACAGAGCACTATCAGCCAGCATCCCCAAAAGCCCTGCTGCAGGCTCTGAGATGAGACCTGACAGCACAGGCACTGTCTAGCTTCTGAACACCAACACCAGAGCCCCTGGGCGGGGGGTTGAAACAGGCACATCAGAAACATATCTTTCCTGTCACCAGTGCTGCACTCACCAGACCAAACCCACAGAATAACTGGACACGTCTGGCGTCTTGCAGAGGACAGAGCCACAGCAAAGGCAACGACCAGAGCTGCAATGAGGATCCAGGGAGAGCAGGGAAGTGCTGGTGCAGACAGCTTACACCATCACAGGGATGCAGATGGGAGCATCCACTACCCCCACTTCAACCCATAAAGGAAAAACTCCAGCACTCGGTTAAAGAAAGGAATACGACTGCAACACTCATTCATTTTAGATGCTATCAAAACTTTTCCTCCTGAATAACTGCAGTGAGATCACTTACCTAACTGCAACCTCATGAAGTGCCAATCATGAAGTCCCAAACAGGCAGCCCATAATCCTCTTTGTCCAAGCAGCGTTCATACTTGTTTTCTTCTGAAAAAAGAAGGACAATAAAGTTGGCCCCTTTCAGCCATGTTTCCCCCTGACTTCCTCTGAGCAATGCAATCCCCCATTGCAGGGGAGAACATTGATCCTTCTGCTAGCACAGACCTCAAGGCACAGCCCTGGGTTTCCTTTCTCCCTTTTTATTCCCATGCTGGGAATCTGTTTTGTTTCCTCACTTTTTGCTTAGTTTACATCTCACTTCCAAACCCTGAACTGTTTCTCAACTCCTGCTCTGAATCAAGACAAGATTTCAAATGCCTACATTTTGGAGACCCTGACATTAGCCGTACAGCCATGAAACCCAAAAAGAGTAAATGGTTTTTTCCCCACTGCTTTTTAAAACAAAGTCCTTGGCCCCAACAAGTGTAATGCTTCCTAGGTTTTCCTTTTCCTTAATACTATGAAACCATTTAATCCAGCCAGCTCTCCTTCTGTAAATGCAGAAGAAAATTTACAAGCCTCAAGAAGGTAATCCCATTTCAAGGGGAATGTCTGACATAGAGGTTAGCAGGGCAGTAACTGAGGCTGGGATTGCCTGGAGACAATGCACAAGAAGATGGGCAGGCTCTGGATGAAGTTCAGGCAGCAAGGTACTGCCACAGTGTTACAGAACATCTCAAAACACAAGGTCACAAACAAGTGAAAAAGAATGGAAAGAAGATACTTCATAACAAACGCACCTGGCACTTAGACATATTAAAGATAAAAACTGTCTCCACTAACTCTCCACTAACTAGCAATAACAATTAATGCAAGGACGAATCTTAGAAAAATAGAATGGACTGCCAAAACAGTGCCCTAAAGTTAACCTGCCTCATTATAATCTCATTGTAATGTGAAAACCACACCTCCTAGCTAGAGAACACCCCCAACCCAAATAAGCCCCCTACTCTCAGCATGCGTATTGAATTAAAAGAGAACTGTATCTTTAAGATGAAGTAAGAAAGGTACTAACCAATAGTTAATTTAGGGGTAGCACCAGTAGGCGTAACTAACTTTGTTAACTGTTTTAAATACCTGCCATGGTTTTAAGTCGGTGTGCATGTTAGGCACTGCAATAAACCAAGGTCGGCTTTCTAAACTATCATTTGGTTTGGAGAGTTTTCTTCGCTACGATTTTCCAGCACGCACCAGAGTATTTTCGGGGAGGCCCTCCGATTCCCTGGTCGGGTGAGTTTCTGCGACAGCTCTCTGGGAGACTAATGACATCATTGGTATTGGCATTAGTATTGGGATTGGTATTGATATTGGTTGCCTGCAAGGAAGTCATATCTGAATTAAGTACGCGTTGTTGAGCTATTGGTATTGGCAGTGCACGACTGTGTAATCCGTACACTACTACGGGGACGCCCGGAGTCTGGATTTTGGTTTGGCTTGGGCACACCTACGTGGTAATTTTATACAGTGGGAGATGGACAGTCTACTGAAGGGGGAATTCTTAAGCGCTCTCCTCTAGGGTGTATACTAAACCACTGGAGCAAGTTGGGGGGTGATCCCTTGCTCGGAAAAAGCTGGTAGAATATTGCAGTCATTGGTGGCCCTTGTATACTCTGGATGATCAGGAGAAATGGCCTAAGAATGGAAGTATAAGCTACAATACTGTGTTGCCATTAATGCTGTTCTGTAGATGCGAAGGAAAATGGCATGAGATACCATATGTGAATTTGTTCTTTGCGTTGCGGGATAATTATGATATACGTAGGGAGCGTGGCTTGATGGAAGGTGAAAGTGCTGTATTGGCGCTAGAGGCAGAAAATAAGAAAACACCTAAGCGTTGTTGTTCAGCATGTAGTATCGGCAGGCGATGCAAGAAGTATAAAGAGAAATGGGAAGAAGAGCAACAGGAGGAGGAATTTGAGATAAGGATAGTAATTGGGAGAGGTAATGGGCAAAGCATGGACTGGACAATGTTAGAGAGTGGGATGAATGCGGATTTCTGTTGTTGTAATTGTGGGTTTGATTTTGGTGTGGGGAATTGCTTTTTGTTGCTGTGAGTGAAGTTTGTAAAGATTGTGTGATGAATGTGGATTTCAATAATAATTCTTAAATACGTGATAACAGATTTAAGAAGGGGAGAAGATTTCCCTGTAAAGCACAAAGGGCCGGAATATCCTTGGAGAAAGATCCGTGTGCTTTCTGTAAGCAGAAAGGACACTGGAAAAGGGAGCGTCCACAGTTAAGAGGACAAGGCCTGGAGGAAATGCCAAGTCAGGCTGTTAACATGATGACATTAGAGTCAGACTGAGGGAGACCGGGGGAAGATTCAGAAACCCTCCCCAACAGAACCCCTGGTTATAGTAAAGTTGAGGAATGAAGAAGTACAATTTTTAGTAGATATGGGGGCCACTTACTCAGTATTGAATACAGGCAAGGCTAATTTGAGTAATCAAAGCACATCAATTATTGGTGCCACAGGGCGGAAAGAAAATAGGCCGTTTTTCCAGCCTTTGAAGTTTGGAATTGGCAAAAGGGTGTTAACCCATCAATTTCTTTATATTCCTAATTGCCCTGTGCCGCTATTAGGACGAGACATATGAAGTAAATTGAATGCACAAATTACTTTTTCAAAAGGAAAAATCCAAATCCATATTCCTGAAAATAAAGCTTTGGACCCTCAACTTTTTATGTTACAGAACGAAGCCGAGTTACACGAAATACCAGAAGAAGTTGAAAATGCTGTAACCCCTCTAGTATGGCCTTCAGGAACACCAGGACGATCCCGAGCGGCAGAACCAGTAATCGTTCAGTTGAAACCAGGCGCCAGACCGGTAAGACAAAAACAGTATCCAGTTAAATTAGAAGCAAGAAAAGGCTTAGAACCATTAATAGAACAATTTGTAAATTTTGGATTACTAACAGAATGTCAGTCAGAATACAACACCCCTTCCGTTAGCATCTGAGAGTCAGGAACCGTTCGCTTTTGAGTAGGAAAGCCCTAAGACTGGTAGAAAAACTCACTTGTGCTGGACAGTATTACCACAAGGATTTAAGAATAGTCCTATGATCCTTGGAAATCAATTAGCCAAAGAATAAGAAGACTGGCAAAAGATGCATAAAAAGATCACCTTACTGCAATATGGAGATGACACACTGCTAGCAGCAAGTAACAAGGAAGATTCCATACAAATTACCATAGGTCTCCTAAACTTTTTAGGGTTGGCAGGGTACAAAGTATCCCGGAAAAAGGCACAGAACGCCCAACAGGAGGTAATCTATTTGGGGTACACAATTTCCCAGGGCCAGCGTAGTCTTGGAATTGAAAGAAAAGAGGCCGTTTGCCAGATTCCCGAACCTACATTGAAACAAGAGCTCAGAGCATTTCCCGGAATGGACGCATGGTGTCGCCTGTGGATAATAAATTTTGGACTCACTCCCAAACCCCTATAGGAAGCTGTACAAGGGGAAGGAAATCTCCTTGTCTGGACTCAGGAGTGCAGAGAAGCATTCACAAAATTGAAACAGGCCTTAATGAATGCTCCAGCCCTAGGCCTTCCGAATTTGGAAAAACCATTTGAATTATCTGTGCATGAAAGACTGCATATTGCCTCAGGGGTATTGGCCCAGAAGCTGGGATCATGGAGAAGACCCGTGGGAGATTTTTCAAAACAACTAGACAATGTTAGCAAAGGATGGCCAGCATGTCTCCGAGCAGCGGCGGCTACAGTATTACTGATCCAAGAGGCCTGAAAATTGACGCTCGGGCAAAAATTAACTGTATTTGTACCCCACGCAGTTACAGCAGTGCTGGAACAAAAAGGAGGACACTGGTTGTCACCAAGCCGGATGCTGAAATATCAAGCCGTTCTTCTGGAACAAGACGATGTGGAGCTGAAAGTAACCACGATCCTGAATCCAGCGACCTTCGTAACTACCGATGCTGGTGGAGAAGAATTAGCACACGACTGTCTGCAAACAGTAGAACAGACGTACTCCAGCAGACCAGACCTGAAAGACCTACCAATAGAAAATGCGGACTGGGACCCGTTCGTAGATGGTAGCAGCTTTATGCGGAATGGAACACGAAAATCAGGTTATGCAGTAATAAGTGGTAAGGAAGTCATTGAGGCCAAAGCTCTGCCATCTAACACTTCAGCCCAGAAAGCAGAACTCATAGCCTTACTGAGAGCATTAGAACTGTCAAAAGGTAAAACTGTTAATATATGGACAGATTCAAAATTTGCCTTCGGAGCGGTCCACGCTCACGGAGCCATTTGGAAAGAAAGGGGACTTCTAACATCGCAGGGATCCCCAGTCAAATACAGGCCAAGGATCCAACAACTATTACAAGCAATTCATCTACCCCGATTAGTGGCAATTATGCATTGCAAGGCACATCAAACTGGAAATAGCCCAACGCATGTAGGGGACCGCAAGGCAGACAGAGCTGCGAGAGAAGCAGCTGAAGGTCAAATATTGCTAGTTTGGCCAGAAAAGGTTCAGAGGTTGGGACCTAAGAGTCTGCAATATACACCAGAAGACAATCAATTGGCTAACCTACTGAAAGCAAACAAAAATCAAGAAGGATGGTGGGTGAACCCTTCGCACCAAGTAATAGTTACACAAGAAATCGTGCGTGAAATAGCCAATAGACAACACCAAGAAACTCACTGGGGAATAGAAACCATGGTGGAAGCACTAAAACCACAAGTGCTAAGTGTTTGAATGACTGGAATAATTAAGAGCATAGTGAAGAAATGTGAGTTATGCCTGAAGAATAATCCTCACCTACCCTGAAGACCTTTACCAAGGGTGACAAAGCGAGGAAACAGTCCAGGAGACTATTGGCAAATAGGTTTTTCCGAATTACCGCGGCAAAATGGGTACCGGTATCTTTTAGTAATGTTAGACACTTTCTCAGGTTGGCCAGAAGCTTTCCCTTGTTGCACCAACAAAGCAAAAGAAGTAGCAAAAGTGCTACTGAAGGAAATAATACCAAGATTTCGGGTACCCATAGGACTATCTTCAGATAGGGGCCCACACTTCATAGCAGAAGCTGTTCAAAGTTTGACTAAAGCATTAGGGGTAAAATGGGCTCTCCATACCCCATGGAGACCTGAAGCAAGTGGAAAAGTAGAAAGAATGAATCAAAACCTAAAAAGACAGAGAAGTAATATTTGCCAGGAGGCTCAGATGAAGTGGCTGGATGCTTTCCCCTTAGCTTTGCTACGGATACGCATCCAGCCTAGAACCAAAGAAAAGGTTAGTCCTTTTGAGATCACATACGGTAAACCTTATCAGATGACTGAAACAGGAGTTAATCCTGAAATTGCAGGAAGACATTACCTAAAAGAATATGTTATCTCTCTGGGAAAGGTTCTGTCCTCTCTCCACGGGTGCATCACTGTGAGCGTGCCACTATCTTTGGACGTGCCTGTGCATCACTACCAACCAGGGGACGGGGTGTATCTGAGGACATGGTTAGATGAGCCGTTGAAAGAGAAGTGGAAAGGACCTCTTCAAGTTTTACTCACCACCCATACTGCTGTCAAGCTTGAGGGAGTTGCTCCGTGGACACAGCACAGCAGGATCAAGCCAGTCGCGTCACCACAGTAGTCTGTCAAACAAGAGAGACCTTTACGTTTACAATTAACACAGGAATCATGAAGTTCTGGATTATAGCTCTTGCAGCCATGTCAGGAAGTGCGGGAGTTGATACAGATGGAGAGGTCAATACAGATTTGGATGAAAACCTAATGCTAACTTTGATACAAGGGTTTGGTAAAATGCATAATCTTACCAGTGTTACAGCATGCATCCCAATCCCTCACTTGGCCAGTCAGCCCATCCCATGGGGCACTATACCGGTAAATTTATCTTTACTAGAGGAATATGACAACATCACAGGAGCCTTTAAGCAGGCCAGTGTCTCTTATTATTTAGACAAAGACAAGAAATGTAGACAGAGAGGAAGCGATGTGTTACAAGATGCTACTTTTTGGAGATGAGGGGACAACAGAACAGTATTTGGGAGAGGCTCAGAAAAACAACGTCCCAAGGGATCACACCCCTTAGATGGCCATTTTCTGCAAATAGCATTGGCAGCCTCTGGCGGACAGGCTGCAGGATTACTGAAACTCTGTGCCACTAATAATACAGTACCTATCGTAACCACCGCTCCAGAATGTACTAACCTTAGAACAGAACTCAAAATTTGGACTAGACCTTTGGAAGGACATTGGAAACATAAAGGGAATGTGGACTGGTGCTTTAATTGGGGAACGAAGGCTACTTATGTTAGCCGAACCAATTGGATGTGCCCCGATGTTCTAAATGATAGTGAAATATCAATCCTAAATTCTACCTTGACAATGATAGAACGTTGTAAAAAACAAAATTTTTCAACTAATGATTGTAAACAAGACGTTCCAACCCCAGGCTACACGACCTGGGTCACATCAGATGGATATTGGACTACCTGACTACGACTTAGTACAATAACTAGACAAGTAATTTTAGGATTACTGACCTTATGTCCTATATGGAAAAAGAATCCAATCAAAGCTCAATATTGGGGACGAATTAAAAGAGATACCGAGACAGAAAAGGACCCCGATACTTGGACGGAGCCTTCTGCAGCAGTACAATTTGAGTGGGCACTCCAAAGTTTCCCATTACCAGGGCTTTAGAAAATCGAATGTTAATAGAAAATCTGACTTGGCAGGTGGAAGCCTTAGCAAGAACCACTCAGAAAGGATTCCAAATTATCAACAAACAAATCCAAGCTAACACTAAAATGACATTACAAAATAGGCTGGCCTTAGACTTGCTATTAGTCAAAGAACAAGGAGTGTGTGGCTATCTTACGTTAGACAAAGAACACTGCTGTATCCACATCCCAAATATCACTGAAAACCTGCAAGAACAATTAGACAAAATGAGAAAAGTAGGAAAAGACAATAAAGTGATAAAAGAGGCAGCGGAAAATAATTGGTTTATCAAAATTCTCCAAGAATTAGGTGGGTGGTCTCTAAAAGGATGGTTAGCTACATTGTTGGAGGCAGTAATTCATGTGGTTGTGATTGTGATTATTCTAGGAATCTGCATAGGCTGTACTAAAAGAACCACTGAAAGAAACATATGGAAGTAGTAAAAATCTAAATACTTCAAAAGGGGGGACTGATACCAAAGAATTAAGAAAAAAACCAAAGTTGCCAAGCCTAAACCGTGATCACATACGAGCAATTAATGAGCCTAACTGCATCGCTGAACTGATATAATGATAATACCAGAACTTCAGACTGAACTACTATCTAAACCACTGAGAAGATTTGGTATCGACTATGCATAAGATAACTGATTTTTCCACACAATTGCTTCAGTAAGGCTCTTAGAAATTATTATTAATAATATTGATAGTATTATGATATTAATAGTATTATTGCGTGCATAATCAGGTTAGAGTTGAAATATTTTATATTCTATTTCTTTTTCCAGGTTGTAAGAGGATGGGATAGATTTGAGAATGTGTGACAAGGTTAATCACCTTCTGTTTAGTTGCTGAAATCCAAGTAAGAAGGATTCAGACTTCTGGACATTATAAAGTATATCCGTACGTTTCAAAGGGGGGAAATGTTACAGAACATCTTGAAAAACAAGGTCAAAAACAAGTGTTAAGAACAAGTAAGAAGAGTTAGAAGAACGTAAAGAAGATACTTCATAACAAATGCACCTGGCTCTTAGACATATTAGAGAGAAAGAATGTCTTCACTAACTCTCTACTAACTAGCAATAATGATTAACGCAAGGACGAATCTTAGAAAAATAGAATGGAATGCCAAAATAGTGCCCTAGAGTTAACCTGTCTCGCTATAACCTCATGATAATGCTAAAGAACACACCTCCTAGCTAGAAAAGCCCCCAACCCAGTTAAGACCCCTACTCTCTGAGCATGCGCGGTGAATTAAAAGAGAACTATAAGATGAAGTAAGAAAGGTATTAACCAAGAGTTAATTAAGGGGTAGAGCCAGTAAGCATAACTAACTTTGTCAACTGTTTTAAATACCTGTCATGATTTTAACCCGGTGTGGGAGAAATCCCCCATGCACCCGGCGCTGCAATAAACCAGTGTCGGCTTTCTAAACTATCATTTGGTTTGGAGAGTTTTCTTGGTTACGAATTTCAGTAACAGCCGGGGTGCAATTTCTCCTTAAAAATGTCATAATCCCGATTGTTTGCAGTAAAACACATTAAACACATTAAATTGCCATGACGGCTCTGCTCCGCTCTCAATTGTTTATTGCATTGGGATTTCAAGTGGAAAAAGTCTCCAACTCCAATCATCAAGAAAAAGCACCAAAAAAGGCAAAGTGTCCATTGGAAATGCTGAGAAACACTTCAGTAACTCCTGAATATATTCCCTGTTTTCACCGTGAGACTCCAGCTCTGAAGGGGGGGAAGCAGAATACAGAGATCCGGTAATACCACACTATACCATCTTTAATTCGCGAGAGCGCAGCGTAAGACGCAGCAAGCTGCAAATACAGTGCTCTTCACTTACAGTAGCTGAAAGCATTTCATTCCCTTTTTTTTCGATCCATTGCTGGGTTGGGGTTGGTTTCCCCTCCCCCTCCCCCCCCCGAGCTGTGTTAAACAACTTGGCTTACCTGGAGGTGCACGGCGCTTGTGTTCTAGCTTGTGCTGCGGGTTCTTCCTGCAAAGAAGAAAACACTAAAAGCTCAGCTCGCCACCGTGCTCCACACTTCACAAGCTCTGAACTCCTCGGTGTTCTATGGATGATTTCCGTTTCTTTTTAAAATAAATTTCTCTGACCGGTGCCTGACCACAGCCTCTCAGATCAGGGTGGAATGGAGGGTGGGAAAAAAACACCAGATTAAAGAAGAGTTCCTAAAGAAGAGAATAAGAGTTCCTGCACACGAGTGCCTGGATAACAAGGGATCTAGTCGCTGGGATCAACCTCTGGTGAAGCTCCGGCGGAGCTGGGTACGGGGAAGGGAGCTAAAGCTGTGCATTAAAGACAGGGGAGGAGGGGTGACCCAGCGCGCACCTTCCCGCCCCACTCCCCTCCCGGCCAAGGGACCGGATTCGCCCCTCGCCAAGCTCTGCCGCCGCGGCAGGGCTGGGTCTGGCCCCAGGGACGGTGCTTTCCCTCCCGCTGTACGGGCGGCTGCTCCTTCGCCTCTCGAGCCGCCGGTCGTCCCCGGGGAAACCCCGGCAGGGCCCCGCGGGAGGCGGCAGCGCGGGCGCCCGCTCGCCCCGTCTGCGCTCCGCGCTCGGCCCCCGGCGCTGCAGACCCGGGGGGGCGGCGGGGGGGAGCTGCCGGCTGCCGGCTGCCCTCCCGGCGCTTCCCCCCGGGCCGCGGAACCCCTCGCGGGGGGGTCCGCAGACTGCCCTCCCGCAGGCCGGGCGCTCCCGAGCGACTCCCGCCGGCCCCGACGAGGCGGCGGCGGGGGCCGGCGCCCTGCCCCGCCGGCCCGCTCCCGGGGCGGGCTCGCCGCGGGAGAGCCGCCCCCGAGGAGGGGCCCCGCCGCGGAGGGCCGGTCCCGCCGGGCCCCCCGGCCCGCGCTGAGGGCGGCGGGGCGCTGCCGGAGCCCTCCCTGGCGCGGGAGGGGCGGGCGCGGCTCGGCGCCGCGGAGGTGAGGGGGGGGCCGGCGCCTTCCCGCCGGGGTTCGGCTCCACTTCTTCCCCGGGTGGACGGCGTCTGGGAAAGGTCTTCTCCGGCCCGGCCCGGCCCGGAGCGGAGCGGAGCGGAGCGGCGGGGAACGCGGCCTCGTTCGCTTCGCTCCCCGGCGCGGCCGCGGCGTGGGCTGTGCCGCCGCCCGCGCGGGGCCCCACGGGCCTGGCCCGGGCCCGGGCCTGGGTCGGAAGGGACCCCTCAGGGCCGTCCGGGCCGCCCCTGCCGCGGGCAGGGACATCTGCCGCTCGGCCGGGCCGCGTCCCCTCGCCCCCCGCGGGGAGCTGAGCCGAGGGCTGCGCTGCCCTCCGCCCTGCCCGGGGCGAGCGGGCCTGAGGGGCTGCGGGGCTGCGGGCAGCGCTCGCCCGGAACGCCTTCCCGCGGGGGTTCGGCTCCGCTTCTTCCCCGGGTGGACGGCGCCTGGGAAAGGTCTTCTCCGGCACGGAGCGGGGCGGGCGGGCGGGCGGAGCAGACGCGGGGCTGGGGAGCGGCTGCGGAAGAAGCCCCGGCTGGAGGTGCTGGAGAGAAGGGGGGCCCTGCCTCCTTCCCTCGGGCCACCCCTCGGGTTTGCTCGCGGGGTGGGTGCGGCGAGGAGCCCCAGTTCACGTCCCAGGTATGAAATTCATGTCTGATTTACTTCATTTAGTTGCTGACGGCTGTGGATCCTTCACCGACGTGTGTTTGCAATGCTTGTTTAGTGCTGAAAACGGCTTCAAAAACGTTTGAAACAGATCTCCACAGCTTGTGTTCTGCTGTCCATGGACATGTACGTCTTTGTGTAACACCACCACCCCCCAAAAAACCCCACTCCCCCCTGAAACTGAAGTCCAGTTCTGGACCTCCTGTGTGTCTTTTAGCGGCGAGTCATTTTCTTTCAGGCGACGTGGATCCAGACATATATCCTGTGTCACTTCACTGTTGAGCGCACAGACTTCTTGTAAACCTCAGCTGCTCAGGTCACATCCTCTGTCGGTGTCGGAATAAGAATTTCAGGTAAGACAGATTGACATCTGTGTGCTGCTGGGATTGTATTTGGGAGATCACAGACGGCCTTCAGCTTTGAGGATCAAATTTAACCATGATTCTAAACGAGAAGTAGAAATACCTTGCCCCCCCCCCCCCCGCCTTGACCAGCTTCAAGGTTTTTCAGTGAATTGGCCTCTGTATTTCTCATCCCTCTCATGCTGTCGCTGGGTCAAGAGGACTACCCACGGCTGTAAGTTCAGGCGTGTGTCGGAGACTTTGCAGGATTGAGGGCAGGTTGATGAATAGCAAGGAGATGTTTCCTTTGTAAACTTGTGGCTTTTATTCTGAGCTGAATTAAAGTGAGTCATGTTCATGTCTGTCTTTCAAGCCTGGCAGGTGTCCCACAGCTCCAATTCTGGACCAAGTGCTTTCTGGGGAGGATGGCATGGTGGGCTGGTCCTCCGTCCCTGGGAATGACTCTCGGGGGTGGTCCGGTTTTCTAGAGCTGCTGCATTCGTGTGCAGAATTCAGCCCCTGCACGATTCAATCTTGGTTCTGCAGAGCTGGTAATGAGAGGGGTGCCTGGGTCTCTGCTGGTGGGGTGGGTGGGTGCGTGGGTGCTGAGAGCTTGGCTGTGCCTGTGATGTCTCCTTTGCTCTGCCCCTTGCTCACTCGCTGTGCCCTGTTGTACCTCTTCTAGTCTTTGTAAGAATGGTTCTCCTCGGGATAAAGAGAGACTCTTTCTCTCCCCAGGTATTTATAAGGACTGTGCAGTCAAGGCTGTGATCTGTAGTTTTGTTAATTCTGCTCTTTTTACTGCCTGTGACTGTTCTTCCCCCGTGCAGGCGATGGGAAGAGCCGTTGGCATAGCGCTCATGAAGCGGTTTGGGTGGCGGGCTGATCTGCGGGACCCCGATGCAGAGGTCGCGGTGTTTGTCTGCCAGACGGCTGTCGCTGCTCCCAGGATTGCCCCCGATAGCTTTTGGTTTGTTCTCTGCTCCCTTTGCACTCAGGACCGTGGCCTCTCCCCTGTTTGTCTTTCTGCTGCTGAGTTTAACCAGAAACCATCTGGTAACTCTGAGCAAAGCTTTTCGGTAGCTACCGTGTGCGTAGTGCCTTCCAGAGCACTGAAATAAATAGCAGAAGGGCCAGCATGGAAAAGCTGTAGTGGTCATATTGGCCGTTGAAAACATGTGACAATGCCTAGTGAATCGTTTTCTGTAGGTATTCCTAATTATGTGTCAGTTATGTCTGTTAATTTTTGCCACCTGAGGATGTGAAGGTACTTTGTTAAATTAAATGAGGTCTTCTGCCATGACAGTGAGGCAGACTTTACGAACAAGGAGTGCTCTGTGCGGAGGTGACAATGAGTCTGCAGGTCTCGTGCCTTCAGGATACAAGATAGCTGACATTTTGTGACTTCTTTTGTGGTTAGAATTGTTCTCTTCAAAGTCAGTTGATCACTTTCCGGGGCAGTGTGTGAATTTGGATATTATTTGGGTTTTACTGTAGCTGAATAATTACCCCTTAGGCTCTTTGGTTGTGGAGGGGTAGTTTGTTGTGTGCCTGCAGAACAGCCTGAGGCAGATTGGTTTCATCCACTTCCTGCTAAATAGCTGTTTTGGAAGCTGCCTGTTAGTTACTAGAAGGTGATTGAGGAGAACTTCATGTGTACATTACGTAACTTTTTACACGTGCGCGCACACGTGCACGCATGTGTATATATCCACCTGTGTAAGTGTATATGCTGTGAGCTTACAGGTTGAGAGGTTTAGGAAAAAGAGTAGTAAACTGCTGCGTACAGAAGAATGTTTGATTTGTGGCAAGAATTTTCTCTAAAAATGTCTTTCACCCTTTAGGATGGCGCCAGAAGTTACTGCAGTAGGAAGAAAAGGTGGCTATAAGCACCTCTGTGATCTGTGGGCAGCTGGAATAACTGCTATAGAGCTTCCTGAGCTTCAGCCTCCATCCAATGTTTGACCTACATCCAGTGAGGATAGCAAGGGGTTAAAGCGCGGTGTGTAAGTACAGCTCCCCAAATCATCCATCTGGAGTAGTGGCTACATGTGTGCTTGTGGTGTTTGGGGGTACTGCAAGGGTATTGGGTTGTAAGTGTTCTGGATGTCCGTGATAGAAATTGTGACAACTCCTTTTGGTGCATAAATGCACCATGTTGTCCTGGTAGCATCTCTTAAACGGATGGACTTCTTCCTGCCAACTAAACAATGTATTCAACATTCATGTCAGGTATGTACTGCCATGTAAACCACAGAAATACTGTTGGTTTTTTTAGAGCGCTTTTGCTAATGATGAAAAGGAACTGCCAGCCTCCTGAATTAAAGGACAAAATGAAATGGCAAGTACTTTTCTGTTTCAGTAGATAATGATCATGTATTTTACTGGGCAATTGATTCTCATGTTTACCACTTCCTTTTGCAGGTCCAATAGTTTCCATCATTCTGTGAAAACGGTACTTAGGAAAAAATGCTAAAAAAAGACTGACAGCTGAAAAGTTACTACAGGTATAAATTTATGCATGGGATTTTTTTAAAGTTCTAAAATTAAAATGTGCTTAATATGAGTGGTTGGAATTTTAATCTGTGTTTTTCCTTCTGTCTTTCAGCATCCTTTTTGTTACCCAGCCATTAAATCCAAGTCTTGCTATTGAACTTTTGGATAAAATGAATAATCCTGAGCATTCCACTTACCGTGATTTTGATGACGATGATCCTGAGGTAGGAATGAATCAGATTAAGTTTTCATTTGCCGACAAAACTAAATGCTTATGATTTCTTGAGCCACAGAATGTTTTGTGGCCTGGGAACAGGCTCAAGGGTTGCTTTTACTTTTGGTTGTGCTGCTCTGTCACACGTACAGGCCCTTAGCAAAACTCATTATATTTGGGGGAGAGACGCTCAAAGAGAGAGAGAGATGAAAACACTTTAAAATTTTGTTTGCGGTTGTCCTTCAACAATTTTGCAGCAGTATGTGTGGACTGCTTCTCCAGTCCCGAGTTCTGTCGTGCATTCTGCTTTCTGTTTCTTTGTGGAATTATGTTTCCATTCATCTGCAAAACAAGCATTCATAAAAATCGTGTTCTACCTCTGCAGAACTTGTTCTTTTGTTCCTCATTTGCTTTCTTATGAGAAGGAGAGAACGATCCTGTAGTTGTTTTTGTCAAGCGGTTTGGTATGTGTTTCTTGCAGATTCTATTTTCTCTCTTGGAAGAGTCTGAAACTCCATTTCACCTACGGTTTTGTCAAAGACAAAGTTTCTGACTTTCTGCTTTAACAGCTGGGAAGAAACAGCACGCTTATGTAAGATGATAAGCGGTGCAGGACTGAAGTGTTTCATAAACAAGAGAAAACAGATATTCTGTTACTGCATCCTGTCTTCATACTTAACTGTATGTTAGTGAAGACTTTCCAACTATCAATACCGTTAAACGGAAAGGGCAAAAAGGAAATGTTATCTTGATACCAAAGACTCAAACAAATTAGTTAGCATACAAAAAACCCAGATCCCTTTGTGCAAACTTTGTACAGATGAGTTAAGATGATACTGCTACTGCGTTGCACAAACTGAAATATGCATTAGTTTTCCCGGAAACAGGCTGGCTGTGGCGATTAGCTCTATTGGGTTATGTTAATGTTGTCTACCTGGAGACAAAAGTAGACCTAGCACCTGATATAGCCTCTGGGTCTCCTGATAATGGCCGATATGCAAACTTGAGACTTGGCCAAACAGCCAAGTCAGTGAAATGCCCCAAATGGGTGCCCTAAGGCTGACCTACCTCATTATAATGTTAAAAACCACACCTCCTAGCTAGAAAAGCCCCCAACCCAAATAAGCCCCCTACTCTCTGGGCATGTGTAGTGAATTAAAAGAGAACTGTATCTTTAAGATGCAGTAAGAAAGATCCTAACCAATAGTTAGCTACGGGGTGGGACCAGAAGGCGTAACTAACTTTGTTAACTGTTTAAATACCTTTCATGATTTCAAGCCGGTGTGCATGCTAGGAGGAAGGATCCCCCATGCACCCAGCGCTGCAATAAACCAATGTCGGCTTTCTAAACTATCATTTGGTTTGGAGAGTTTTCTTGGTTACGATTTTCGGTAACAATCTTAGCAAAGATAAATGCTGGCCAGCATTGTCTTTACTTGCTCAAATCCAGTGTTTTAAAAACCCTTGTCTTGAAGTTAAAGACACTCTACAGATAAAATGTCTCCAAATAATTCTAACTTTCATGTACAAAAACGTACATGCAGTCTTTATTTTTAGCTTCCGCTTGATTTCTGTCTGTCTTTGTTGCTATTATGCTAAAGAAACCTGCTAAAAACCAGGTACACAATACTGGCTTTAAAGTGAATATATTTTGGTATTGAAGTATTTTATTGTTCACTTCTAGCCTCTGGTAGTGCCTCATAGGATTCATTTGAGAAGTAGAAATGGGAGAGAAGAAAAGACATGCTCTGAAATAAACTGTAAGCATATGACAACATTAAATATTCTTAAAATAATCATTGATATTCACTTATTTCAACTCGTATTCTGCATAGCTGACGTATATAGAAACAGATTTAGTGATATTCAGGAAAAGAAAAACTACGCTGTTTCACTTACGGATATAGTTTCTAGATGACTATGCAAAAGAAACATTAGTGTAAAACATTTGAATACCCCTTTTGTCAGCACTTCAGCAAATCTCACTATTGCTTCATCTTAACTGAACAGGACACAACCTGAGCTCTTCTGAGAGCTGGTTGGTATCGCTTCATACGCCACTGCAGCAGGGATATTCGGAGTGATGCCAGATTGTGCTAGGTAGCAGAATGGCAGAGGAAGATTTTTCTGCCTTAATTTAGTCTCTTGTTGTGGTTTTTGCTTTTGAACTGAAACAGTCCTGTAGAAATCAGGAAAGGAGGTGGCTGATCCCTGGCCATTAAAAGCAGACTCCATCCCCCAAACTGAGGTCATTCTTTTGCTTGAATTAAATCAGAGCAATCCTTGGAGCTTTAGTTGTCTTTTCTGAAGCTAAAATTGTGGGAAGGAGTGTTGAAGAGTGTCTGCCAAAGAGCTTTCCTAGAAGATGCGATAAGCTCTCTCCAAACTTCATTCACGGCTCTTTAGTGCTATTGAATCACCCCAAAGAACGTGTTTTCTCTAAATTACATCTGTATTGGTGCTCTAAAGAGGGCACTTCAAGGCCTTGTTTGCTGAATGGTTTTCCTCATCCTTCTAATGAGTAAGTAGGTGGGGCAAGTGGCGATTGTGCTGCCTTTGTGACAGAAGAGTACTTTCTGTGCCCCATAGTTTCCAGCAGGCACAAGTTGGGGGTGTGCCTGTGTCAGAAGTTTCCATCAGTGGGGCTGTGATGCACTCATTAAACTGGATTTGCCTTTTTGGTTAGCCTTTGGAGCTGAATTGGGTCTAATTACAGTCCAACTTCGATTCTTGTTTTCCTTTTCTCCTCTGTAGTTGGTCAAGTAAAATTTGGTCCACCGTTGAGGGAAGAGACGGAGCCACATCGTGAGTTTGTGAGTTACAAGCAGCGTGGACTATGCTCTGCACATTATTCCCTGAAAATGTCTGTGGAGGAGGAGAAATCCAAGATGTGTAGCATACCTCCTTAGCGCTACTGAAGTTGGTAGTGAATTTTTCTGACAAGTAGCATATTGGTCCTGGATCTTTTGGTGCCATTGCACTATATGCAGCAAGACCCCTTCTTTGTGGGCTCTGCCAGGTGTGATGTACGTGTTAAGCAACAGCCCTTGGTCTTGTGGGTTTCCCCTATGCTTTATACCTCATTGCCAAGTATATAATTCCCTTTATTTATAGAGTTATTTTTTTAATTGTAGAATTACAGTGCATATTCAAATGTTTCTCTCCCTTGTGCTTGTATTGACACTTGAGCCACGCCGAGTCTGGCAGTTGATGTATTCTGTGAAGGTGTGTTGCCAATGTTTTCATCCTATGGACCTGTCAGTACAAGGGGTGTGAGAACTCAAGCAGTGAGGGAAAAGGTGTCTGTGCTGCCTCACGCACACGATTGCAGCAGCTTCCTCTCTTCTATGGAGACTGTTGCTTTCCACACTTGTGCTCTTGGGCAGTTTCTTCACATTCCTGGATAAAAAAGACACTCCTTTGCTTCCTTACTGCAGACTTCTGTGTTCTCTTTGTTTTTCTAAGGCAGGTGTTGAGGTGAAAAAGTTGGCTTAGTGCATAGGTGGGAGGGACATTGGCTTTGCTCTGAGTTGGTTTTGGGAAGGGTGTGTAGCTGGGAATGTAATTCCTCTTCTGAAGGCTACAAACTACACGTGAGTGGGATTTCTGGCGTAGGTTTCCTTGTACTGCTCTGTCGTTGTACTAGAATCTCCTTCCCGGTGCCTTGTCCTTTGGTAGTGGGTCAGCTGGCTCTGGGTGTATGAGTTTGTACGTGATCTTGCTCTTCCTCAGCAACGGCTGGACAGGTAGTCTGCAGGTTCTAGTGCCCGTTGGAGACAGAGGAGAATAGCTTACCACATCTCACGTAGGACTTAGGCAGTTGTTTCAGATATGTTATTTAGACCTTGACATGACTGCATGACAACATCATTTCGGAGCCCTGGTTATACAAGTGTTTGTTAAACATTGTAATAAAGTCAGTGTTTCACTGTAAACTCATCACCGTAAACTCCAAAAGATTTTTGAACTGATTCCAAGTTATCCTGGCTTTGCTCCCCTGTTGCATTGTCTGGATTATAAAGAAAATACAATTGGTAGCATCGTATAGTTCAAATTATAATGCTTGGCTCCTTAAGAATTTCATTTATTTCTACAGACACAGACTCATAATTGCAAAGAGATGTTAAGGGAGAAGCTGAAGTTTTAAAAATACTTTTTCCATTTCTTTCTTACTTTATCAGTTACTGACCAAACCAAACCAGTTAGCGGACAACTTCATGGGGCAGAGACGTGTTTTCCTTGCACCTTAGGAACCTGAGTTGCTAAACCGGGGAGAGGGATTTTCTGCAGGGACTAAAGCACCACTTTGGAGAGCACTTCTTCGTCTGGTGTTGTTGGGAGGGAGGAGCAGAGCCTTTTCCTACCTTGTGGGTTAGCAATCAGGGCCTTTGCACTTTGGAATGGCAGAAGCCCTTGCTGCTCCAAGAAGGGACTTGAACGATGCAGATTAATTCTGCTGATAAGGAAATCTCTTAGTATTGTCTGCTCCTGTTGGAGTTTGGGTATTTGAAACCTGTCCAAAGAACTTGCCTCATCTCCCTGCCTGTAAGGAAGATCCCTGATTGCTTGTTTGGATCTTTCTGAAGAGGGCAATTAACTGGTCCACTGCTCCTATCAGAATGAAGCATGCAGTCCTGATCTGTCCTTTCCAGATAAAACAGAGCTATGATTTTGAAAATGATGATGTTGGGGTCTAGAGACCAAAGAAAATCTGTATTTTGTCGTTAGATATAGAACCGATGGACAATTTAAAGTGGCATGTCAAATGCGAACTAGAGCTCTGTTCACAGAATGGCTGTTCCAGCAAAGAGCCTTAGCACAAAGCAGGCTGAGGGAGAAGTTTGTAACAACCTACACGCTCTTTTAAATGCAAGCGGGAGCAAGAGGTGCCTGTCTGTTCCTCCAGCACTAACAGTGTGTATCCCTTTTCCTTACAGCAGTTCTTCTGACCCTTTTGCTTCTGTCTCACTAAAGCATGCTTAAATTTGATGTTTATAAGCCAAAGGACTGGACCGCTGCAGCATGAGGAGTTACTGGTGGTGGTGCACGGAGATGTGGAACTGCCACATACTTGCCTCTAACTGAGGCAGTTTGTTGCTCATTGCCACAGCTCAGGTGGTGAACAATAATCCATTCTTTTGGTGTGACTCGGTAGTGTCTGGTAATGTGACCGTACCCTTCGCTGTGTTTTACCTCCATCCCCAGAACTGGCTTAACATGGTTTGAGTTTCAACTAACAACTTTTTTTTTAGCAAGAAACTTTCCCTTTGTGTCTACCTGGCTTTCAGTCACAATGTAAATAATTTGAGTGTCTTGATCTCTGTCTAACAAACAGCCTGGCAGGAGTGATTTTTGGACGATTCAGAAGAAAAATACTACACTGCAAGATCTAACCTGGTATTTTTCATCTTATACCTTTCTTTGTCAATGTTAGTTCTGTCTTTGTTTTCCCTTTTCAAAGCTCATGTTGTGCCCTGTTGTTGTACTGGTGTTTTCATCTGTGTAAAAACCATTCAGTCAGTATAAGGATGAGTCTAGATGTGGGTTTCTGTAATGTAGGAAGGAATTCTTAGTATGTGCAGTATTGAAAGTATTTAACCCATATTCATGTTTAGTTGAATCATTTGTATAGAAGGGGCTCAATATTAGGCATTCATTCTAATTTGTTTATTTAACTGCCTTGCAAAGCATAACTTGTTAATTTTTTTGAAAGTGATTAAAAATAGAAGAGACAGTCTCTTTGTATTTTTGTCTGGTAGTTCCTTTAAATAGTCCCATGAAAGACTACAAAATTACATAAATGTAAGTCTCTGAATTCTCCAGATGGTAATTATGTGACAGAATGAATATACACTGAACAGCAGTAACAGAAAGTGGGGTCATAAGTGTTTTCAATGGCATTTGGCATCGCTTACAGACTGATACGTTTTTGACATTTTCTTTTACTGCACTGCTAAAAAATTTGGTTCCTAGCATTGCAGTGTAGAAATTACTCTAGAAAGAGAGTTTTCTTATTTCTGTGCTCTTTAGGCACTGTGTAGTTCGAAAAGTAATGCTTTGAAATCTTGGACATCTTCATATACTGTTAAAAAAGTTAAAGAAACGTTCTGTACTAGATGAAGAGCATTATTCTGCTAACTTTCTTTGATTCGTGAGATGTTTCATAGAAGTGCAGTGAGGGGAACATGGAAGACTGGGCTGCTTGGGAATGTCTTGTTTTGTTTTTCATGTGGTGTTTTTTGTTTTGGATTTGTTACAAATCTGTAATATAAAAACTCATCTACACGATGTACATAGGTGAGCAGGCACTTCTTTATTGCAGTGCTGGACGCCCAGGGGATCACTCCACCTAGTGTGCGTGCCTAGTTTCTCTGCTACAAAAGTTATATTCAACTAAAGTATACATATTCATCATATTTCATTTCATGAGGTTCAGAGAGGACCCCCTTGCTTTCTAAACTTCTGAGAGAGGAGGCTAGGTGCGGCTGGATCCAGACCTGGGCAACATCCTGC
Source organism: Gavia stellata (assembly GCF_030936135.1). Lineage (NCBI taxonomy): Eukaryota > Metazoa > Chordata > Aves > Gaviiformes > Gaviidae > Gavia > Gavia stellata. The sequence goes on along the minus strand of NW_026776670.1, from coordinate 315,859 downwards.
GGCTCTCCAGAGCTAAACAGAGGGTAGGAGCATAGGGCACACAGGGCAGGAATGCCTGGGTGTCCCAGCTTCATCCCCTTGGGGCTGGGGTGCACCGAGGTGGACGGTCTCTTTCTAAAGACCTCCCAAGGAAGGGTTTGTCCTCAACGTCCAGATTCAGCCCCCCATGGGTTTCCCCTGCCCATGCTCCTCTTCCACCTCTCAGCCCTTCAAAGAGTTGAAGGGGTGCTTTTCTCTCTTTGGCCTCAGGACATGCAGCTCAAGCTCGCCCTGGTGCAGAGCATCACCGAGGTCAGCTGTGCCATCCAGGCTGTGGGCGACTGTGGCAGCTTTGAGCTCTCCTTAAAGCGGAAGGCGATGTGGACCTTGCTGGTGAGTACCCCTAGGTGGGGCAGTCGCACGGGGGAGTTTTGGGCTGCGCCATCAGACTGGTTTCCCCAGAGGCACGATGGTCTCTGGGCTTCGTGCGAGCTCTGGAGCTGTGTCCGGAGCTGGTGGGGCCCTTGAGTGCTGGTGCTGGGTGGCTGTGGCTGGGGAGCAGGGTCCCTCCTGCGGTGCCTTTGGGGATGCGTGGGGGTGATGGGGCAGTGTCTGCCTAGACCTGGCAGCAGAGCCTGTCCCCAGGGGAGGCGGGAGGGCTGTCCCATGCCCCGGCCAACTCTGTGCTTCTCTCTCTGGGACTTGCAGGACTGGATCAAGGGGGAGCCCTGGGACTCCCTGGTGTATGGAGTGTTCCAGGCCCTGGAGGAGTTGAGGTGAGGTCTGTTCCCCAGGCTCTGGGGACTTCTAGTGTGCCCCATCCCAGCTGTCTGGGGCAGCCCCAGTGGCCTTGAGCATGGAGCCGGGAGCTGCTGGGGCTGTGGAGTGGGAGGGTGTCCCCCATGTCGGGTGTCTCCCCCAGGAAGGGAGCCCCCAGGGTTCCTTAACCTGGGGGCGGGGGTTTGCCTGCTGCCTGGGAGGAGGCAGGAATTGCTGGTGCTGAAGGCAGTGCTCGCTGGCATGGGTTGGGGGTGTTGGATTTGGGGCCCTCGATTAGGAGGAACCCAGCTGTGGTCTAAGCCACTCTGGAGAGGGCTAGTAAATCCTCTTTCTGTTTTCTTTTTTCCTCTAGCCAGCAAGCTGAGGCCACTTCTGAGCAGGGAGGAAAATCGCAAGCTGCTGTCAGTGTGCTGCCAGACTGTCTTGTCCTGTCCTTCCGAGGACTGGATGAACAAGGTCAGGAAGACAGTGAGGGCAGCTGTGAACACGCAGGTACCCACCAGCCAGTGCCTGCCCACCCCTGGGTCAGGGTCCCACCTCAGTGCGCCCCGGCAGCCCCCCAGCTCTGCTTTCCTGCTTTCAGCTTCTGCACATGAGATGCATGGAAGATCTGGGCCATCTCCTAGAAACTCTTCTGGAGGCAGAGGAGACCTCTGCCTGCTTTGATGACGTGGTCCATGTGAGTGGCCATGGTGCAACAGGGAAAGTGTCGTGGGGACAGAGAGTGGAGGCATTAGAGGGTGTTAGGAGGTGGATACCTTTCCTACGGGAAAGTGGGGCTTTGGCTCCTCGCTCTGAGGCTGTGCGTCTGGCTGGAGCAAGGGGCTGAGCTGGGGGACGGGAGCGCAGGCCAGGCAGGGAAGTGGGCCCTGATTTAGGCAAAGCCAAGAGCCAGCCCTGAGCTGGGTGAGAGCAGCCTGGGGGAAGGCTGGAGTGGGGAGGTGCCGGCAGGGAAGCAACAGTGGGCTCAGGGCAGAGGCGGCTGGAGAGAGCGAGGTGGTGGAGGCTGCAGTGCCAGTGCTTAGTGGGGCTGGGGGCCGTGCTGGGAAGGGGCCAGAGAAGGAGGGAGTTGGAGAGGGACCTCAGGGAGAGAAAGATGCCTGTTGCGAGAGAGATGCACCCTGCCTCAGGTCCTGAAGGGCTGGCTCACCTCAGCCAAAGAATGGGAGCGGGAGAGAGCCCTGCAGGTTTGCGTCCATGTGCTGGGAGCTTGCAAGGAGCAACGTGAGCTTATGGTGAGTAAAGCCCCCCTGCATGCCCTGGTGCCCCCTTCCCACCATCTGTGTCCCCCAGAAGGGAGCCCTGCCCAACTGGGTGCTGGGTTTGGGGGCTCCTGGGGGATGGAGCTGCTAGGAGCAGAGGCTGCTGAAACCCTGAAGCCCCAGCAAATGGTTCCAGGAGGAGGAGGGCTCTTTCCAGCCCAGGATTTCTCAGCAGGGAATTCCTGCTGCACCGAGTTCAGGAGGGCCCTGGGTTTCCCTGTGGCCTTCACTGCCATCCCTTGGGTTCTCCTTTGCAGTATCTGGGGTCAGCGGTTGGGTTTCTGTAGACGTGACTCGTCTTTTTTCCTGGTGTTTGCTCCAGCCAGGACCATGGAGGTGGTGCCTCAGGCAGATGAGATCAGGTGCTTTGGTGAGGAGCTGAACAGCCCAGACACGGAGACTGTGGTGGAGACCTGTACCAAAATAGCAAAGGTAACTGGCCCCAAAAGACCGGGGTGGGGGCCCAGCTCCTGGGCTCCTGCATGTCTCCCTGCTCCCCTCCAGAGTCTCTCGCTGTCTCCAGAGCAAGCTGTCCAGGATGACTGTTGTTAGCAAGTAGCAGGAGGCTTTGAGACAAGACTGTCCTTTAGACACACTGGAGCAGATACCATGATGTGTGTATGTGCGTTCGCACATGTGTGAGTGCTCTTGTCAGAATACAAATTTGGTATATGAGCCAACGACGTGGGGGGAGACACTTCCAAATCGGTTAGCTGTGTCAGATGTAAACAGCACTGTATGCACAGCAGGAGGAAAAAGTGATTGCCCCCTCTACGATTGCCTGACTAACAGTCCCGTCAAGTTTCCTTTCCTTGCCGAATTGCTGGAGCAGAGCTGTGACGTGGTCTCTCCTGTTCCTGACTTCTCTCCAGGCTGTTTGCAAATGCATCCTTCCAGCACAGGCTACAGACTTTCTGAGTGCTGTCCTGGACAGCTTGCTGCATGTCAGATCTGCGTGTGTGAAGGCAGTATGGAAGTGGGTGTTCCATCTTCCTGGTGGAATGCAGGAAGGAAATAGTCCAGGAGGCAAAGGAGACCTTTTTCCCATTTGACTTTGTCTTTTCTCCTGTTGGCTGTTGCACGACACCCTGTACAGTTGGCATGGGCTCAAGAAACACTGCCTGTGTGCCGAGCCGAGGGGCTGCCGATGCTCTGAGTCGTGCATTGGCAACTGCTGCTGGGGTCTGCTCCAGCTGGTGACAGGGATGTGGGCCCGTCTTGTCCAAAGTCTTCCGTTGTCCAGGTCCTTCCCACGAGTGACGCACTGGGAGGCACCGACCTTGCCGTTCCTCCCCTTCCTCCGGGGTCACTGTCAGTCCTCCCTGCCCTGGGACCTGCTTCACTTTGCTCTTTCCTCACTTCTCCCCAATTCCCCCTATCCTGAGCTTTGCTGGGCACACCAGGTTTTCCATAGGTTGCATACTTGTTCATTGCTCTCATTGCTTTCCCCGACTGTGGTGTTTCCCAGCCTGCGAGGTGCCCTTCCTTTAGCCACCAGTTGCTGCCTGTTTGTAGCCTGGGAGCCTCTGGCCTCGTGCTGTGCCTGCCCTTTCAAGGCTCCTGTTCTCCTCCTCCGTTCCTGCTCTCCTGCGCTCCATTTGGGCTCCAGGGCCAGCAGCAGCTCGCTCAGCCCAGACTAACTCCGTGGCTGTCCACCGCTGACAAAGGCCGGTCGCAGTGACAGCAGCCACGGGTAGCAGCCCACAGGATCGCGCCCAGCTGAGCTAAAGCTCACCCAGCCGTTAAGCCACTGCCATTACAGCCAGGGCAGGGTGTCCCTGTGCCGTCCCTGCGCCGTCCCTGCAGAGCCCGCGGCCGCTCTGGGCAGCGGGAGTGCCGCATCCGTGGGCTGTGGGGTCACCCCTTGCTGCTTCCCCAGGCGCAGAGCAGGTTCTGTCTGCACCACGGGCCAGAGGTAGGCAGCTGTGGGAGAAGCTGGGATCTTCCACGGATGAGGGACCTGGCTGCCTATTTGTCCTTATCATGGCCACGGCTTCTAGCTGTGAAAGGCTCAAGCAAACACTCCTTCCTTCAGGGGAAGGTCCTCTGTGTGGGGAAGGGGTTGGCGCTTTGGGAAAGGAGGGTAGAGGCAAGGAGAAGTGTCCCCGGAGAACTGGGCTCCTCTGGAAGGAGTCACGAGCCCTTGCAGAGGCCCTGCAAGGCATCTTCAGGGTCTCAAAGAGCGTGTTTGGTTTTGCTCTTGCATCGCTACAGACACGTGGGGAGAGTTAGTCAAGCGTTGGGTGTGAAATGTGTCCGTGTTCTCTGTGTGCACAATGGCACGCAGCTGCTCATACGGTGCCCAGGGACATGCCATGACTGAGTCTGCCCGTGTGAGTGCACGCATGTCTGTGTGTGCGTGTGCGCGCACAATTGCTAAGAGCACGCTCGGCTCCAGACGTGAGCCAGGATCAGGCAGGGTGGAAGGGGTGAGGTTTCGAGCTAGGTCTGGACTCTGTGTCACGGGAGCAGGCACTGCTCATATGCTGAATGACTGTGTCTGGGCCCCGCAGGAGGGGGTAAAGGATGCACCGAGCCCTTCTTTCTCCTCTTCTTCCATTCAGGTGCCAAAAATCCTGAACACCCTTTACACCTGCATGCAGCAGAGCACCCACAGGCCCTTACCCAATAATGACCAAAAATGGCTCTTCACATCAGTTTTCTGTATGTTCAGGTTAGTTCTTTCAGTCAGACACAGAAATCAGAAGTGATTTCTTCTTCTTTCCCTGAAGTAATCAGTCTTTTAAGTAGTTACTGCTAAACAATGCGGAAGCTACCAAAAGAAGTTGAAGCAGGTACTTTCCTCCTCACAAGCAGCATATCATTGAAGTGCTTCCCCTGTTAAATTCTCTTCTCTACTCTAAAGGGTCCCTGTTTTCTCTGCCCCCAAGGGAAACTCCAGAGCTATTCATGGGGTTTCAAAGAAAGGCACAGGTAGTTTACCTGCCTTTAAAAAAAAAAAAGGGCACTCAGAGCTGTGAATGGAGACTGTTTACTAAACACTGCACAGACAAATTCACCAAAGAGCAAACGTTAATGGGAAAAGCTGGGAGCAGAATGAGAAGCATCACACAACTAAAGCTATCCCAAGCACTTAGGCCTCCATCAAGGACCACAAGCCCTGAGGCTGATGATGGCTGTTGGATGAGCTTCCCTCCCCCAGGTGGAAACACCTCTCACTGCGCTGTGCTCAGACCAAAGAAGGAAAAAGCGATACACCCCCCCACATCTAAAGGCATGCCACTCCTTTCAAAGGTAAATTTTGATTTATTTAGATAAACTGCCTGGCCAGTTTTAGCACCTGCCTCTAGAGTATATTGATTTCATCCACCCCTACCCACAAAAACTTCTGACTGAGTGCTGAGTGAGGTGGACTTAGACAAGCACGTTGCTACCAGGGAACTGGATTTTTAACCTATTTACAAGTATTTGTTGCTTTGAAGCTGCCCGAGGGTCAGCATGCCCTCGCTACTGGAGGTTGTTGCTCTGTGCAGGCACTAAGGAAGACATTTCTGGCGACAGGTTATTTTAAAGCACAGCAGAACATACCGTTTATGACCTCCTGAGAATTATCTCCCAGACAGATCCGGAACAAGGGCAAAACTTGTATATTTAACATGCATTTGGGTTACCTGACTGTTAAACATGTTACAAATCTGTACTATAAAAACTCACCTACACAATGTACGTAGGTGAGCAGACACTTCTTTATTGCAGTGCTGGATGCACAGGGGATCACTCCACCTAGTGTGCGTGCCTAGCTTCTCCACTACCAAAGTTATATACAATCAAAGTATACATATTCATCATATTTCCAGGAAACAATTAACATATTCATACAATTTCTGAGAACTCATTAATATATGTAAATGCTCGTGAGGCATGGGCCTTCAGGTACAGAGGTGGTCGTCTGACATCCTCTGGTGGTCGTCCATAGTCTTCCTCATGGTGTCCTTTAGTTGAACTCCATCTTTGTGCATGCTCAGGTTGGTTGCAAAATCCTATTCGTGGAATCTTCTTAAGTTTTCGCCGGTTTACTGACCAGGCCTACAACTTATCATTCTCTTGACAAGCAAATTCTACCTCTTCACAATGCTGCATTGTTCATAGCTAGTTTATGATTAAATCAGGGATAGCTCATACCTAGTTACCCTTATACAGAATATATATATATATATAAAACTTTAGATCTTTTAATAATCACTTTCTAGCTTATAATTTTCTGTCAATTTCCATGCCTATGAATAATCAATGTTTATTTCTATTAATATCTATCGATTGGCATTCTTGATATTCATATAAAGATGGGAGGGTAAGGGGATTTTCAGGCAGCATCACTGGTGCCTATCAGGTCACACTGTCACAGGACTCAAACAAAACTTTTCTATTCAATTCTTCATCGTTCCATCTCGTTACTGTTAGTTCCTCAGTATGGAACGGCAAATCCGTGGTGAGGTTCCTATGGTTATTGTTTCTAACTTAAGAATCCTAACTTATTTATTTATTAATTAAATTTAACCTTTTCTATATATCATATTTTGATTAAAAATCAGAATATTTACAAAAACTCTGTCCTGGGAGGGGGCCAGGGAATCCAGTTTGGACTGGGAATGATCCCAGTCTGGCCTGGGAGGGGGCCAGGGGATCCAGTTTGGACTGGGAATGATTCCAGCGTGTCCAGGGAGGGGGCCAGGGGATCCAATTTGGACTGGGACAGGGCCTCTCTGTCCTGGGAGGGGGCCAGGGGGACCAGTTTGGACTGGGAATGATCCGAGTCTGTACTGAGAGGGGGCCAGGGAATGCAGTTTGGACTGAGACAGGGCACAGTCTGTACTGGGAGGGGGCCATGGGATACAGTTTGGAGTGGGACAGGTCCCAGCCTGTCCTGGGAGGGGGCCAGGGGATCCAGTTTGGACCGGGACAGGGCCCATTCTGTACTGGGAGTGGCCAGGGGCTCCAGTTGGAACTGGGAATGATTGCAGTCTGTCCTGGGAGGGGGCCAGGGGATCCAGTTTGGACTGGGAATGATCCGAGCCTGTCCTGGGAGGGGGCCAGGGGATCCAGTTTGGACTGGGAATGATCCGTGTCTGTCCTCGGTGGGGGCCAGGGGATCGATTCTGTACTGGGGCAGGGCCCAATCTGTCCTGGGAAGGGGCCAGGTGATCCAGCTGGGACTGGGAATGATCCCAGTCTGTCCTGGGAGGGGGCCAGGGGATGCAATCTGTACTGGGGAAGGGCCCAATCTGTACTGGGAGGGGGCCAGGGGATTAAGTTTGGACTGGGAAAGGGCCCAGTCTGTCCTGGGAGGGGGCCAGGGGATCCATTTTGGACTGGGAATGATTCTAGTCCATACTGGGAGGAAGCCAGGGTATGCACTTTGGACTGGGAATGATCCAGGTCTGGACTGGGAGGGGGCTATTGGATCCAGTTTGGACTGGGAATGATCCCACTCTGTACTGGGAGGGTGCCACGGGATCCAGTTTGGACTGGGACAGGGCCCAGTCTGTCCTGGGAGGGGGCAATTGGATTCAGTTTGGACTGGGACTGGTCCTAGTCTGTCCTGGGAGGCGGCCATGGGATCCAGTTTGGTGTGGGATACAGCGCAGTGTGTCCTGGGAGGGTGCCAGGGGATCCAGTTTGAACTGGGAATGATCCCAGTCTGTCCTGGAAGTGGGCCAGTGGATCCAGTTTGCACTGGGACAGTGCCAAGTCTGTACGGGGAGGGGCCAGGGGATCCAGTTTGGATTGGGACAGGGCCAAGATTGTACGGGGAGGCGGCAGGGGATCCAGTTTGGACTGGGAATTATCCCGTTCTGGACTGGGAGGGGGCCAGGGGATCCATTTTGGACTTGGAATGATCCCAGTCTGGAATGGGAGTGGGGCCAGGGGATCCAGTTTGGACTGGGAATGATCCCAGTCTGTCCTGGGAGGGGGCCAGGGGATCCAGTTTGGACTGGGACAGGGCCCATTCTGTACTGGCAGCGGCCAAGGGCTCCAGTTGGAACTGGGAATGATTGCAGTCTGTCCTGGGAAGGGGGCAGGGGCTCCAGTTTGGACTGGGACAGGGCCCAGTCTGCCCTGGGAGGGGGCCAGGGGATCCAGTCTGGACTGGGAATGATCCCAGTCTGTCCTGGGTGGGGGCCAGTGGATCCAGTTTGGACTGGAAATGATCCCAGTCTGCCCTGAGAGGGGGCCAGGAGATCCAGTTTGGACTGGGAATGATCCCAGTCTGTCCTGGGAGGGGGGAAGGGGGTCCAGTTTTGACTGGGAATGATTGCAGTCCATACTGGGAGGATGACACTGGATCCAGTTTGGTCTGGGAATGATCCCATTCTGGACTGGGAGGGGGCCACTGGATCCAGTTTGGACTGGGAATTATCCCAGTCAGGACTGGGAGGGGGACACTGGATCCAGTTTGGATTGGGAATGATCCCAGTCTGTCCTGGGAAGGGGCCAGGGGATCCAGTTTGGACTAGGACAGGGCCCATTCTGTCGTGGGATGGGGCAAGGGTCTCCAGTTGGAACTGGGAATGATTGCAGTCTGTACTGGGAGGGTGCCAGGGGCTCCAGTTTGCACTGGGAAAGGGCCCAGTCTGTCCTGGGAGGTGGCCAGGGCATCCATTTTGGACTGGGACAGGGCCCAGTCTGTCCAGGGAGCGGGCCAGGGTATCCAGTTTGGACGGGGAATGATTGCAGTCTCTCCTGGGACGGGGGCCAGGGGATCTAGTTAGGACTGGGCATGATCCCAGTCTGGAATGGGAGAGGGGGCAGGGGATCAAGTTTGGACTGGGAATGATCCCAGTCTGTCCTGGGAGGGGGCCAGGGGATCCAGTTTGGACTGGGACAGGGCCCAGTCTGTCCTGGGTGTGGGCTAGGGGATCCTTTTTCGACTGGGAATGATCCCAGTCTGTCCTGGGAGGGGGCCAGGGGGTCCAGTTTGGACTGCGAATGATCCCGGTCTGGACTGGGAGGGGGCTAGAGGATCCAGTTTGGACTGGGAATGATTCCAGTCCATACTGGGAGGGGGCCAAGGGATCCAGTTTGGACTGGGACAGGGCCCAGTCTGTCCTGGGAGTGAGCCAGGGGATCCATTTTGGACTGGGAATACTCCCAATCTGTCCTGGGAGGGGGCCAGGGGATCCAGTTTGGACTGGGACAGGGCCCATTCTGTACTGGGAGCGGCCAGAGGCTCCAGTTGGAACTGGGAATGATTGCAGTCTGTACTGGGAGGGGGCCAAGGGCTTGGGTTTGGACTGGGACAGGGCCCAGTCTGTCCTGGAAGGGGGCCAGGGGATCCCGTTTGGACTGGGACAGGGCCCAGTCTGTCTTGGAAGGGGGCCAGGGGATCCATTTTGGACTGGGAATGATCCGTGTCTGTCCTCGGTGGGGGCCAGGGGATCCAGTTTGGAGTGGGACAGGGCCCACTCTGTTCAGGGAGGGGGCCAGGTGATCCAGTTGGGACTGGGAATGATCCCAGTCTGTCCTGCGAGTGGGCCAGGGCATCCAGTTTGGACTGGGAATGATCCCAGTCTGTCCTAGGAGGGGGCCAGGGCTTCCAATCTGGACTGGGGCAGGGCCCAATCTGTCCTGGGAGGGGGCCAGGGGATCCATTTTGGACTGGGAATGATTCTAGTCCATACTGGGAGGAAGCCAGGGTATGCACTTTGGACTGGAAATGATCCCGGTCTGGACTGGGAAGGTGCCAGGGGATCCAGTTTGGACTTGGAATGATCCCAGTCTGTCCTGGGCGGGGGTCAGGGGATCCAGTTTGGACTGGGACAGGGTCTATTCTGTCCTGGGAGGGGGCCTGGGTCTCCAGTTGGAACTGGGAATAATTGTACTCTGTACTGGGACGGGACCAGAGGCTCCAGTTTGGACTGGGACTGGTCCCAGTCTGTCCTGGGAGGGGGCCAGGGGATCCAGTTTGGACTGGGACAGGGCCAAGTCTCTACGGGGAGGGGGCAGGGGACCCAGTTTGGACTGGGAATGATCCCGGACTGTACTGGGAGGGGGCCAGGGGCTCCAGTTTTGACTGGGAGTGATCCCAGTCTGTCCTGGGAGGGGGCCTGGGGATCCAGTTTGGACTGGGACAGGGCCCAGTCTGTCCTAGGAGTGGGCCAGGGGATCCAGTTTGGACTGGGAATGATCCCAGTCTGTCCTGGGAGGGGGCCAGGGGATCCAGTTTGGACTGGGAATGATCCCAGTCTGTCCTGGGAGGGGTCCAGGGGATCCAGTTTGGACTGGGAAAGATCCCAATCTGTCCTGGGAGGGGGCCAGGGGATTCCGTTTGGACTGGGAAAGGACCCATTCTGTCCTGGGATGGGGCCAGGGGCTCCAGATGGAACTGGGAATCATTGCAGTCTGTACTGGGAGGGTGCCAGGGGCTCCAATTTGCACTGGGACAGGGCCCAGACTGTCCTGGGAGGGGGCCAGGGATCCATTTGGGACTGGGATAGGGCGAAATCTGTACGGGGAGGGGGCCAGGGGATCCAGTTTGGACTGGGAATGATCCCAGTCTGTCCTGGGTGGGGGCCAGGGGATCCAGTTTGGACTGGGAACGATCCCAGTCTGCCCTGGGAGGGGGCCAGGGGACCAGTTTGGACTGGGAATGATTCCAGTCCATACTGGGAGGAGGCCACAGGATCCAGTTTGGACTGGGAATGATCCCAGTCTGTAATGGGAAGTGGCCAGCGGATCCAGTTTGGAATGGGAATGATCCCACTCGGTACTGAGAGGGTGCCAGGGTATCCAGTTTGGACTGGGAATGATCCCACTCTGTCCTGGGAGGGGGCCAGGGGATCCAGTTTGGACTGGGAAAGGCCCCATTCTATCCTGGGATGGGGCCAGGGGCTCCAGATGGAACTGGGAATGACTGCAGTCTGTATTGGGAGGGTGCCAGGGGATCCTGTTTGCACTGGGAAAGGGCCCAGTCTGTCCTGGGAGGGGGCCAGGGATCCATTTTGGACTGGGACAGGGCCAAGTCTGTCCTGGGAGGGGGCCAGGGGATCCAGTTTGGACTGGGAACAATCCCAGTCTGCCCTGGGAGGAGGCCACCGGATCCAGTTTGGAATGGGAATGATCCCAGTCTGGACTGGGAGGTGGCCATTGGATCCAGTTTGGACTGGGAATGATCCCACTCTGTACTGGGAGGGTGCCAGGGGATCCAGTTTGGACTGGGACAGGGCCCAGTCTGTCCTGGGTGCGGGCCAGTGGATCCAGTTTGGAGTGGGATAGGGCCCATTCTGTACTGGGAGGGGGCCAGGGGCTCCAGTTGGAACTGGGAATGATTGCAGTCTGTCCTGCGAGGGGGCCAGGGAATCCAGTTCGGACTGGGAATGATCTCACTCTGTCCTGGGAGCGGGCCAAGGGGTCCAGTTTGGACTGGGAATGATCCCAGTCTGTCCTGGGAGGGGGGCAGGGGATCCAGTTTGGTCTGGGTCAGGGCCCAGTCTGACCTGGGAGGGGGGCAGGGGCTCCAGTTTGGACTGGGAATGGTCCCAGTCTGTCCTGGGAGGGGGCCAGGGAATCCATTTTGGACTGGGAATGATCCCAGTCTGTCCTGGGAGGGGGCCAGGGGATCCAGTTTGGTCTGGGTCAGGGCCCAGTCTGTACTGGGTGACACGTGGAAACGAGCTTCAGAACTCACACAGAGTTATAAAGCTGACATTGGTTTATGGCGGCGCCGGGTGCAAGGGGATTTCTCCTCCTAACATGCACACCGGGTTAAAATCATGACAGGTATTTAAAACAGTTAACGAAGTTAATTACGCCTACTGGTGCTACTCCTTAATAACTATTGGTTAATAATTTTATTACTTCATCTTAAAGTTGCAGTTCTCTTTTAATTCACCACGCACGCTCAGAGAGTAGAGGGCTTAATTGGGTTGGGGCTTTTCTATCTGGGAGGTGTGTTCCTTAGCAGTAGAATGAGATTATAATGAGACGAGTTAACTCTAGGGCACTATTTTGGCAGTCTTTTCTATATTTCTACGAATCGTCCTTGCGCTAATCATTATTGCTAGTTAGCAGAGAGTCAGTGAAGACGAACTTATCAGCAGAGAGTCAGTGCAGACAGTCTTTATCTCTAATATGTCTAAGTACGGGGTGCAGTTGTTACAAAGTATCTTCTCTGCACTTTTCTTTCTTACTTTTAACCCTTGTCTCTCACGATGCCCTGTAACATTCCCCTCTTTTCTTTCCATTAAGCAAATTCTTTTGCTCTTAAAAGTGGTTCGTTATGTTTCATCATTACTTTTAGTGTCCATACTTGCCCAATAATTTCCTTTAGTTTACACCAAAGGATAAGATTCACCGTTGTTAATGTTGAGGTGGCTCTTAGTAACACCAATATCGGGTGGGTCATTATGTTTAAGATTTTGGTAGCTGACGGGGAATAACCCCTAAACACATCCCATCTGCATCATGATGGACAGTAATTAAAGTCTTTCTTCCACTTTCTTCAACTTGTTTTAACAACCTTTTTAAATTTTCATGATGCAATAGTTTTCTTATTAGAGTGAGATTCATTCCAATAGAGGTGGGCTGTATATCCTGAATCAATGTATAATTAAACTGTAGCAATTGATAAGTAGTAACAGGAGCCGTGTAGGTAAAATCACATCCTGTAAGACTAACAAAGTTGCAAATGCAAATATTTGAATGGTTGCTCGTGTCCACCATTTGATCATCTACTTGTACAAAATCCCATTGACTTCTCCGACAAACACATCCCATACCCCTGTAAATTATGATGGTTCTTAGGGTCTCGTTGGGATGCACCTCAAAGTGACAAACTTTTTGTTCAGTGTCAAGACGAATATCTTGCCCTTTGATGGTGTTTCCTTCACAAATAAATCCTTGCTGGTCTCGTACAACACAGGCCTCGACATCAATAGTTTGCCACTTATTCCTGTTTTTCATAGCCCATACCCTATGTTTTGGGGGATAAAGTACAGTTCCATGGTAATTTAATCCTAGCACAACAATCGGGTATATGTTATATACTAAAGCTTTATATATTGTTAGTACAAAAGCTGTAGCTGTGTTGTTAGTAGGGTCAAAGGTAAAATTAACTAAATGCCACCACGATTGGAATCTCCTTTCAAATTCCGCTGCGTTATTCCAAATCACCTTTCGGATTTCTTTTGGTAGGATTCCGTCTTCACCTTTCCCTGATGATTGCAGCTGCTATTTTCTGTAACCATAATTGAGCTTGGATACAACTGAGTGCTGTAGAAACATTAGTCTGAGCCACGTCTAATGCATTTATAATCAGTTCATTGTCCTTTTCATTAAGCTTTTCCCACTGTGGTAACACATTTGCTGTAAGCCATTGGCCGGTTCCTAAAGTTAGGAGGGAAGATCTTAAAGGGTTCTGTATTTTGTTCAGATCACTGGTCACCGTTGCGAGTTTGTTCCTTATTATCGCAGTATCTATACTATTTAAAACTCCCAGTCCTGTTCCTACTGCACCAATCGCATGTCTCCTTTTCCTCATTCGGGAAGGAAGGGTCCTTTTATGTAACCATGATGTCCACCCCGTATGTAAGGGTCTTATAAATGACGAACAAGCTGGTTGAACGGTGGAAATATCGTTCTGTATCAATAATTCCATTCGCTTAAGGGACCATATTGGATTAGACATTACCTGTTGCTGACCGACATATTGAATTACGTATGGTCCTGTCGGATACACTTATGGTCCCATTTGCTCAGGCTCTGTGGGACTTGATTTAGTAGCCTGAGTCAGGGTGGTGTAGGCAGGGGGAGTGGTGGTTTCCTCTGGTGTCTGCAACCAAAATCTAAAAGTTAGAGCTTGGGCCCCCTCTTGAGTTGCCCCCAGACATACTATGGTCACCGTTTGAGTTATATTGAAGGGATACCAACAAACCTCCTTGCTTTCACATATCGTGCTGCCTGTTCTATTGGCAGAGTCCCAGACAGCACCGTTCTTGGCAGTAATTTGGGTCTGGAGAGGAGGCGGGTTACTTACATTAAGGAGTCTACAACCTACCTGGACCTCCTTTCCTTTCTCAAACATCCAGGTACAGACCGAATCTATCCTTTCCCATTCAGTTGGTCACAGTGTCATGTTATTATTATATATTACCACAGTTCCCAAATTCAACCCCTTTAAATCCTTTCCTGAGCTTCCCATACACCCAAAATAAGCGTCTGTCCAAGGCCACTCCCAACAGTGGTTACAGTTCAGCAGAGTCATAAGAATCCATATCATCGCTTTTGAATGCGAAGCTTCAATGCTCCCATAGGTGTCGATTCCCATCGTGGCATAGGGGCTTTCTTCACTCTGGTGTGATGTACCCACGAGGTCTGCTCCTTAATCTTGATTGCTGTATGGGATGTCAGCAGCACCTGGAAGGGGCCTTCCCATTTCGGTTTCAGAGGTGAATCTGTAAAGGACTTCACATACACATAATCACCAGGCTTAATATTATGCACCGGCCCATCAAGACCTCGGGCTCTGGTTCCTAAGACAAGTTTCTCTGTCTCCCGAGGTTGTTTTTGCAGGTTTACAATATAATCAGATAACATCTCATCTCCAGTCTGAGTTGATATTCCTGCCTGTACAATATAGGGCCTCCCGTACAGTATTTCAAAAGGGCTCAACTCCTCTTTAGTTCTGGGCTTAGTTCTAATTCTCAGGAGTGCCAGAGATTGTGGCAATCCAGCCTCCTCCTGCCCAATTTTACAATCTGTAACTTAATTAAGTGGTTCATCTTCTCCACTTGACCACTTGCTTGTGGCCTATATGGGGTATGTAACTGCCAATCTATTCCCAAGAGTTTACTAACTTGCTGAACAATTTTTGCAATGAAATGTGGTCCTCTATCTGAGGAGATTGTTGCAGGAATTCCAAATCTCGGTATTATTTCTTGTAATAGTGCTTTAGTTACTTCTCTAGCCTTATTAGTTCAGCAAGGGAATGCTTCTGGCCAGCCTGAAAAGGTGTCTGTTAGAACCAGCAGATATCGAGACCCCCCTTTTCTTGGAAGTTCTGAGAAATCAATTTGCCACCACTGCCCTGGATAGTTTTCCTTTCCCTATCTGTCCAAGTTGGACTTTAGGGCTTACCTTAGGATTATTTTTCAAACATATTTCACACTGCTGTGTCACTTGTTTAACAGTGGTGTAGAGGTTTCGGGCAACTATACGCTGACTCAAATGTTTATACAATGCCTCAGCTCCCCAGTGGGATTTCCTGTGTTCTGCTATAAATATGGCCCACAATAACACAAATGGGATTATTATTTTGCCCTGCGTAGTCTTTGCCCACTTACCTTTCTCTACTTCTCCCCCTATGTCTTCAACTAATTTCTGATCTTCTTTGGAATACCTGGGTTCACAATCAATTTGTATTTTACTGTCTGGAACCAATGACTGCACCTCTAATTCACCTTTCTCAGCTGCTCTTTTGGCTTCTCGGTCTGCCATAGCATTGCCCAACTCTTGAGCGGTATCTCCTTTCTGATGAGCCTTGCATTGTATGATAGCCACTTTTTCAGGTTGCTGTACTGCTTCCAGGAGCCTAAGAATTTCTTCAGCATGTTTTATATGTTTCCCTTGGGTGGATAGGAGTCCTCTTTCTTTCCACATGGCTCCATGGGCATGGACTACCCCAAGAGCGTATTTGGAGTCCGTCCAGATATTAATCTTTTTGTCTTTGGCTAGCTCCAACACTCGGGTTAAAGCGATTATTTCTGCTTTTTGTGCCAAAGTATTTGGGGCAAGGGCTGCGGATTCTATTACCTGATTCACGGTGGTTATTGCATACCCTGCTCTGCGGACACCTTGTCGAACAAAGCTACTTCCATCTGTGT